>NC_139603.1:18982007-19136685 GCF_964270895.1 Podarcis filfolensis
TGGCACCCACAACCCCAGGCACCCACAATCGCGAGGCCAAGTTGGCATTCCTGATGATTACTCTACTCCAGTTTTGAGGCTGTCCACTCCCCTATGCAGAGGTTGCACAATTTAGCTTAAAATGTGGGCAGAAACCAAACACACTTTAAAGTAGTCTGTCATTTGAAGAGTTACCCACTGTCATTTGTAATACATCAAGAGCAGGTAAACCTTTGTGTAATCCATTTAAAGCTCTCCACCAGCTAAATTGTGTTGACTTGCTGGGTCATTACCTACCAAATCTTAATCTCCATTATAGTGACTGCTTTCGAAGCTGTTTATCCTCTTATAATGGCTCCGTCATTTTCATTAATCAATGAGCTCACTTAAACATGCATCCAGTCCTTAACTGCTCAACAGATGTGAGTGTTATTCAAGGTCCACTTAGCCCAGACTGGAAAATTTAAAAAGAGGAGGAATTGAGATGTTATATCTTTGGATGGATAGCTCATGGTTCACACTATAAGTTTGTGAGGGTGCTTGAGTGATCATCTTAGCTACATCGGCTGTTGAGGAAGATAAAAATAATAGGGCACAATCCAGCCACCACTAGACACTGCAAATCCCTACAGATTTTACAAGCAGTGCATTAATAAAAATCTTAAGTTTTTAAATTGAAATCAATGGGACTTTTATAAATTAAAGCTATTGATGGCATGTGAAGACCACACAAGTTAAAGTAAATTTCATTGTCCTGCTGTTAAAAGCACGATGGCAGATTAATCCATTTTTGTTGTTGTTCCTAGTAATTTTCAGTCTTACTAGGAGCAGGTTCATAGAGTGGTGTCCTTGTCCCTTTTCTTTCCTAGCTTCTTTGCAAGGGACAGGTGATGTTACCTGGTCACTGTGTTGAGGGAGGGGTCAGTTCACTGTGGTTACTGTGCTCAGGGAGGGGGCATTAAAGAAACATCCTAATCAAGTCTATCCAACACTGGCTTGGCCTGCAGTTATTTTTGCACAGATCTTCTGCAGAAAAGGCCCCTTGTTCATCTACTTTTTTGTGGTTTTGTTGCTGTTGTTTCTAGGGAAATGGCAGCAGGAGATTCTAATAAGGCAATTACCTACTGTTGGTTTCTGGAAAATATTGACTACAATTCCTCCTGAGTTGAAAATGTTCCTTCCCATTCCGTTCCCTTCAGATTCATGCATGTCATTAGACATCCTGTTATCACCTGGATGCTTTTATTAACATTAGCTTTATGTTCACCTTATGGCATCCTGAGTTATGTAGCAATTAGATGCAGACAGCCATCAAATACTCTTATAAAAGAGCCACTCTTTTGCATCTAGATGAGCCAACATTTTGCTCCTTTAGCACAGGGCGTGCCAATGTGGGGGCTATGGGTGTCAATGCACCCAATAGTACCTTTTATGGTGCCTGAGGAAAGTCACAATAAATACCTCCTAAAATATCCAATTGGTCAGCCTCTCCTATATTGGCCACAGTCCTTGAAGCATGCCCATGTCTCATTTATTCCCTTGAAAGAAAGCTGACCACAGTGGGCAGCAGAGAGCTTTTTTTTTCAGCCAGAACTCACTGGAACTCACTTTCAGCACCTCTCAGGTGGGCGCCACTGCTATTATAAGAGAACAAGGGAGGTGTTCCTGGTGAGTTCTGGTACCTCTTGTTTCTAGAAAAATAGCACTGCTACTGAGTTCCAGGAGAAAAAGCCCTAGTCCAGGGGTCCCCAACCTGCAGCCCATGGGCTGGAAGCAGCCCACGGAGGCCATTTAACTGGTCCACAAGCCGCCCCCGAGCCAAGCAGCCCGCTTGGCGAGTCCCCCCATGCTGCGCTAAATCGGTGCAGTGCGGCGTGGGGACTCTCTTTTGCGGCTCTGGAAATCTCTTCTGTGCATGCCCAGATGCCGGAAATCGCATCTGCGCCTGTTTGCGGTGCCAGAAATCGCTTTTTCACATGCCCAAACGCCAAAAATCACTTCTACGCAGGCGCGATTTCTGGTGTCTGGGCATGCACAGAAGCGATTTCTGGCACCGCAGACATGCGCAGACGTTATTTCCAGCATTGCTTTGCGCTGGTCCAGCCCACAGAGCATCTCTGCGGGAGTGATCCGGCCCCTGCCGGGTAAGCCTTGCAGACCCCTGCCCTAGTACTTCTCAGGGGAAATCCACTAATTTCCTGGTGGCTTTTGAGGGAAAATATGCATTTTGTAAGGACAAATTTTCCAATGTACATTTTCCAGGTTTCCTTCGTGTGCTTGTGATGAGTGTACCAGAGAGGAAAGATGTCTGAACTTCCTTGCCCCTTTTGTACTTATAGGACAGCCACCACTACAGCTGCCACTCCTCAGCTCATGAGTCGTAAGGGGTTTGGTGGCTGGCTGGTTTTAGGGGAAGAGCTTGCCCATCTCCACCTTAAACATACCTGTGCCATCAATTTCCTATTAATGCAGGTGTGGCAGTATTTCAATGACAGTTCATGTACAAACCCAAGATCAGCAAAACTGCTACTCACTTTTGAATTTGACTGATTAAAATCAGAGGACCCTCCAAATTCATTTGGGTTTTGGATCAAATAGTTTTGCTAAGAACACATACTGAAGAACTGTCCTGGTTCTTTATTTCATTTTAGACAAAACGAAGTCTTTACAACTGCAGAAGTTTTCCTTTAATCGTTTTTCCAGGGTCAGCAGAAAAGGGATTTTTGAACAATAGAATTTGCTCATTTCATGTTGTTTCTTACAAAGCAATCTCAAGTAAGATTTCTAAATGGACCAACTTTTCATTGTTTCACAGCAATTACTCGTCCTCCTCGCAAAATGAATCACAGCCAACTCTGTATTGTAAGGAGCTTTCTATTAATCAGTTCAGCACTTGCTATACCAATATGTCTGGCTCTGCTGAAGGCATCAAGAGAGTTGTTTGTTTTAAATTACTGTATCATTTCATTTGTGGCTTCTTCAGTACTAACTCTAGTGCTATCTAGATATTCCTTACATGTCTTTATCTGCCCAAGCATACATACAGAACTTAGGAAATTTCACAAATCATATTCAGAGTATTGTAACTTAACCTTGAAAGTCTTACAAATATTTCACCAGAATAGGACTCAACAACTCATTTGTCTATCACCACTCCAGCTAGACAACTATTAACAGGTAAGTTCTGTTAGCTCTGCTAATTAAGTCATTGAATAGCTTATAAAGGTAAAGGGACCCCTGACCATTAGGTCTAGTCATGGCCAACTCTGGGACTGCGGCACTCGTCTCGTTTTATTGGCCAAGGGAGCCAGCGTACAGCTTCCAGGTCATGTGGCCAGCATGACTAAGCCACTTCTGGCGAACCAGAGCAGCGCACGGAAACGCCTTTTACCTTCCCGCCGGAGCGATACCTATTTATCTACTTGCACTTTGACGTGCTTTCAAACTGCTAGGTTGGCAGGAGCAGGGACCAAGCAACGGGAGCTCACCCCGTCGTGGGGATTCAAACTGCCGACCTTCTGACTGGCAAGTCCTAGGCTCTGTGGTTTAACCCACAGCACCAATAGCTTAGGACACCCCAATTGGGCCCCAAATCCCATCATAATAAACATCCTCTCCTAGTTCGTGTAGCGGTTATAGCACTGCATTAGGATCTGGGAGACCAAGTTTCAAATATTCCCTCAGCCATAAAGCACATGGGATGGCCAGTCACTCTTCCTCAGCTTTACCTACATAACAAGGTTTGTCTGAGGATAAAATGGCAACGGAAAGAACTGTGTATGCCACCTTCAGCCCCTTGGAGGAAAGGTGGGAAATAAATAAGACACTGTACCTGAAGCATCCTCAACAGATGTCTGTTATCACCAGCTAGACCACACCCACTCCTCTTTGAAAGGATACTCTTTGATTTTTTCTAGTTGCAATGCAATATATTCTGGTTAGAGATTATGATAGGATCTCATATAGAACCCCAACATTGGCAGAAGTAGGGAGAAACAGGGGGAGGGGCCAAAACCACCCAGTGAGGACTGAGCATGCTCAGTGGACATGGAACAGATGATATGGGGAAGGCCCATAGCTCTGTGTTAGAGCATCTGCTTTGCAAAAGGTCCTAGGTTCCATCTCTGGCATCTCCAGGTAAGGCTAGGAATGACTCCTTGGTCAGTGTAGACTTTACTAAGTGAGATAGACTAGTGGTCTGACTTGGAAGGTGTAAGGCAGTTTCCTATATCTAAACCCTGGCGAGCTGTTGCTGGTCGGTGTAAACAACGCTGAACTGGATACACCAATGTTCTGGTTGAGTATTACGCAGCTTTTTGTATTTCTCTTATCTTGGGCAAGGGCTGTACTGTAGCTCAGTGGAAAAGTAGTTGCTTTTGCACACAGAAGGTCCCAGGTTCAATCTGTGAACTGCCCTGAGACCCCGGGTATAGGGCGGTATATAAATTCAATAAATAAAAATAATTTGGTAGCTCATTTCTAATGGAGTGAGGAAGGAGTTCATTATTCTAGTGCCAAATGATGTTACACTTCTTGACTCAGATAAAAGCACTGCTAAACTTACATTGTGGCCCCACGAGCATTTGCTCAGAAGCAAATCCCACTGTGTTCAATGAGTTTTTTCACAGGTTTGCAGGATTTCCATGTCAATTTTAACTTTGACAGCAAACACGGTCTAAAACTGTGACTTGCTTTAAAGTACACACACACACACACACACACACACACACACTGCATACACTGACCCACAAATTAGCCTAAAACTCAGCTATGCTCATAAATGTGAGTGTTACCTTGATACTGTGTGGAGGAAGCCATACTGTAGCAAAGGCTGCCAAAATACAAACCTCGCTCCATCCTGTGATGGATGTGGTGAGCTTTCTTTGAAAACTCTGAGTCTCTATTAAGCCAAGATGTTCACCAGGGACATGGCATTTATTGCTGCAGTTTAGCACTGATGATGTTTGTTGTGAACCAATAATACACTTCTATCACTGTCTCCTTAAACATTGGCTGGCCATAATTTATGGGTAGCAAGTGAACAATTCATCCTTAGGCTTAAGGATTTGATACGTGCCTGTTAAATGTTTCTTAGCAACCTCTACAGAACATTTTCATGGTCTTAAATCATGGTCGTTGCTAAGCCTTCATTAAAAGGCTCTACAGCATGAACCTTCCTTTCAATCAATACATCACCATCTACAACTGGTCATACAGAGAGGGACTGAGTTATTTATAGCTTTGGGGATTCTCTCCCTCCCCCTCCCCCAAGTTCTTTACAGCCTAGCATAGAAAGCAATGAATATTTGAAGTCAGAACTGTATATTTTGTAACATAGTTCAGACTGGACAGAATTTTTTTTTAAAAACCATGATTGACTCAAGGCACAATTTAGAGATGGAGGGGGGCCATGCTACACCTAAATCCTGCTCCTGGTGCTTGGCATACATTATTTATGTATTTACATTATTGGTGCTAACAAAAACAGAGTCACAATAAAAGAAAATATTAATTAATTAAAAATGAAACAAAAACGGGCATTTTTAAAACCAGAGGAGATGGCATGAAAGCAGTAGGAAGCAATAATAAAATACCTATTGGAATAAAAAAAGGTATCAGCATCTGTCTAAAAAACAAGATCTGGTCATACAGAGATATATCATGGCATACCGGTCATGAACAAGAATTCCACAACTACAGTGCTGTCACCGAAAAGCCCTTGGTCAGATTCAGCACCCCTCACCCATGCATCTTGTTTGCTTAGCTAAAATTGACCCAATCCCTCTGCTTTAAGAGAGTTGTTTTTAATGTCAGACCTATTCAGATAAGACTCGTTGAAATTTATGGACAAAACAAACAGATACATTAATTTCAATGGGTCTGCTCTGGGTAAAATTCAGTTAGATACAACCTTATATTATTTGGGTGGGACAGTCTCAATCAAAGATATGCTTGTTTCAGCCCACATTCCCAGCATGTTTGCACTGCTATCTCAGTGACATCTACACTGGAATGGTGACGCCCACAGAATGGAAGATGGCAGGATGTCCAAGGATCCTTTTTGGGGAGCTGGTTTCAGGCACCAGGCCTGTTGGCAGATCAACTCTGTGTTACAAAGATGCCTGCAAAGGTGACATTAACCCTGCCATGCGGGTGTCGCTTAAAGACAACCACAACACCTGGAGACCATCAGTCAGGTTGTATATCCATAGCAAAGAACAGAGAAGGAATGACTGCAGGGAGGAGCACAGAAAGAATAAATGAAATGGTACACCTGAATCAGCACAAGGTGACACCTAAATCTGCCCCAGCCGCAACAAAACATGTCTCTCCCATATTGACCTCTACAGCCACAGCAGGTGCTGTAAGTCTCCAACCATTTGATATGACCTCCAATGGCACACTCTTCCTTTGTTTCCCGAGATACGTGGATGCCAGCTGGCAACTGGTGTACATTTATTTATGCATCTATTACACTTATATCATACCTCCCACCTCAGTAGCTGAAGCCAAAGGACTTAATTCTTCCCCCCACTTTTTATCCACACAAAAATCCAGTCAAGCTGGTTACGATAACCAAAGCTGTAGAAAAAGCTTCCTAGATGAGTATCTACCTGACACAGCAGCAGACAGGGAGGACAGTGCCTCCTGGCCATATCCCAGGATTCTACAGGGGTGGGATATGACACTGGCAAGGTAAGGGTTCTTAAGTATAATTGTTTCATTGACAATGAAATGGAGAATGCCTGTATCTGTATTGCTAACACTGGGGATTCTCCATGGCAGCATACTGAGAGCTCTCTGAGCTTTAACTAGTTGATAATTAACTGTGATGTTCTCTGCTCTTATACTGAGTCGAAACATAATTTTTAAAAAACCCCAACCCTAACCCTAACCCTAACCCTAACCCTAACCCTTACATTCTCACATACTCCCCCCTTGCATTCTCACTGGCCAATCGCATCACACCCATTTTAACCCTTTCCTTGACCCATCCTAGGAGGCAAACACCACACCTGTTTTGAAGCAGTAAAATTAGTAAAATTTAGTAAAAGTTAGTAAAATTTTGAATCAATACTTATGAATCTGGACAATGTTTTATTCCAAAAGGAATCAGTTTTTATGCATTCAATTGCTTCAAGCTGCACAATATTAATATCTGCAATAAGGGTGGGAGAACTGGCATATGCAATGTAGCATGCTCTGCAATTCAATCAAACTAATCTGACCTAACTACCAACCTAGTATGTGGCAGGGGCACCACTGCTGGGAGGCCAAGTCTGCAGTGATGCTCTTTCCCAGCAGCTACTCCTGGAACTTAGGCTATCCCAAATGTAGTCAAGTCAATACACCACACTGACATTTGACATGTGGAGGAAACTTTCTTCCACTCTCATTACTTCAGTACTCCCTGAACATTTTCTTCTGGATTTCTGCCCCAGTAGTAAAAGAGCACAGGAGAACTCAGGCTGTTGAGTGTTCCTTCCACCCTCTGTGAAAGAGAACTCATTGAAATTTATTGCATATTGAGCATAAGTTGTTTTAGCACAGGCTATTTTCTTTCAATGTCATTTTTTTTTTAAAAAAAGCAGTTTGTAATAGAGAGGAAAAACCAAATATTTACTGATGCTCTCCTATATAGATATATATAATAGAAACCCATGTCACCTAATGCACAAATTGTATATTGCCTTTTTTCTGGACCAATCTGAGAGCTGTTCTTTCCTGCTGAAGCATATTGGTTACTCCAAAAAGAAGAAAAATGGAATCCAGGTCAAGGAGTTTCCATTATCAGTTGTTTTGCACTGGAAAGCATGTTTTTGTCACAAATTGTTTCACATTGACTTCCCCTGCATGGCTACAAAGGCTGCTTGTATTTTATTGCAGGAGCGATTAGATTCCTCAAAAAGAAATTGTTCCTTCTCATCCTTATCACTCCTCTGCCACTGAGAATGTGAAAAGAAATCTCTTTGATTATTTGATCCAAGCTATCTTTAGCAGACAGATAGAATTTCTCATTGGCAAATTAGGCACATTAAAATGCTGGTGATGGTGGTGTAGTCACCATTAGAAGGAGATATCCATCTAGAGATGTGTGAGAGAGGTTATAAATCAGCCTTCCCCAGACATGTTATGGACTAGGGCTATGTTGGCTGGGGTCTGAGGGAATTGTGGTCAAAAACATCATGAGGGCATCCAGTTGGTGAAAGCTCTGCAGCATACAGAGCCACCTGGAGGTCAGAGACCCTCAAGAGTTTGTAATTAGTCCAGTAGCTTTGAAGGGGTGAGGAAGAAGACAATGGCCTGCACAGAATTTTATTTTGCTTTAGGGTCAATGTAGCAGAGCTGACCCACCAGTGAGGCCGGCTGAGGCAGCTGCTTCAGGTGGAACAACCGCTAATACTATGCTTCCATGGGCGCCCCACCAGCTCCAGCCCCTCCACCACTGGTAAAGAAGCAGTGGCAGCTGCAGTAGCTTCTGGCAAGATCTCAGAAATCAAGAGTAACACGCGGGCAGGAAAGGGGTGGAAAAGCCACAGATCACATGCAGGCCTCAGCATAATTTCAAACAGGAGGAGAACCCTGAGTGAGGGAAGTTGGGCAGAGGGGGAGAAATGGGAGGGGGAGCTGCAATAAAGTGATTGAAGCAGTGGCATAGTGCGGGTTGCCAGTGCCTAGGACCACACGGAGGTGGGGTTGGTTGGAGAGGAGGGAAACTGGTGGAGTATGCATGCACATTCATTTGCCTAAGGGCATCCACGCCACCCAGGAGACAGCAGCCGCAGAGATAATAAAAGAAGAGTCATTCTGTTGTCTGGAGAGTTCACTTCCTGGTTCCTGTTTTCAATGGAGCCCAGTGACGGAAGCATGCAGCTGTATTGAGGCAGCACCAGGAGTTGAAATTATGGACGACCTAACAATTTTGTGCTTGGAACAACTCCTCTGCAGCACCCTCACACTACTCCACAGGATGGAAGAAGAAAGAGAAGAAGAGAAGCCCTCTGAAAGAAATCAGTTCAGACCCCTAACAAGACAGAATTCTCCTTTTCGTGGCAACCCACTGGGTTTGAGGACGAGAGAGAGAGAAGTCCCACTTTACTGCTGGATCTCCCCTCGCCCAAAATTACCCACTTGACACAAATATTTTCCTCCTTGCTGCTGTATATGATAAGCCTCTCCAAGTAATGGCTGCCCATTTTTGGAATACTCTCTCTGTTGTGGTCTGCCAGGGACATTTGCTGACATCTTTTGATGCCAGGTGAAGACTTGTTCCTACCACCCAGATTAGCTGAGTTTTTTCTGACGTTAGTGTGCTGCCAAAGCACACTTCGTGGGGGCAGTTGTTTTTATTTGTCTGTGATTGCAGGTGTTTGAGAATGTTAATGGTTTATATTTTTTAAAATGATATAATGTGTTTATGTTTATGTTTTAAAATGTAAGTTATTTGGAGATCTTTTAGGTAACAAGCAACTGGTAAGTCAAAAAAATAGTATAACTTTCTACCTCTCCGTCATATGAACTGACAGATGAACTACCACCCCACCTGGGAATAGACCCCTGACCCAGATGTATCCTTTTTTAAAAAAGTTTGAAATTGATTTTAACTAATCCCAAATCATACTTACAATAATCCTAGATGGAGATTAATAATGTCATGCATAGCACTTTATAGCAAGCACAGAGGGGAAACATACACAAATCTTTTGGCAACATTAATAACTAACAGCAGATAATTTCCACAAATACATTTGATTTGGCTCAAGCCAGTGTGGTGTAGTGGTTAAGAGCGGTAGACTCGTAATCTGGGGAACCGGGTTCGCGTCTCCGCTCCTCCACATGCAGCTTCTGGGTGACCTTGGGCTAGTCACACTTCTTTGAAGTCTCTCAGCTCCACTCACCTCACAGAGTGTTTGTTGTGGGGGAGGAAGGGAAAGGAGAATGTTAGCGACTTTGAGACTTCTTTGAGTAGTGATAAAGCGGGATATCAAATCCAAACTCTTATTCTTTTTCTTAACCGACCCAGATTTTCTTTTACTCCAATTATCATTAAAAGAGACACTTTAAGGGGACAAATGGACACTTTTAAAATTGCTTCGCTTGTGGGTTCTATCTGCTTTGCACATATGCTGTTAATTTAATTAATCTGTGCATCATTGCGCATTGAACCTTTCTGTTATCAAAAGGGTGATCTCTCCTCATTTCCATTTAGAAGCAAGATCTTTGTGTTAAAAGCATAGTCCCAAATGTTGGCTGTTTTGACATTTGTACATGATCTTTAATACTACCGAGAAATATGATTTCAGGATCTAGACAAATTACATAACTAGATAGATCTTCCATTTCTTTTAACAGCATCGTTCCATTAAACTTTGGTCTGAGTGGTGTAGATTAGGTCAGTTCATAGTGGAACTCACAGAGACTGAATTCCTCAAATAGATGTTATTCAAATAGACTTCCTCTAATAGAAATCATGGGAGGTGGTGAATTCTTGCCAGCAGTTGGATAAGGGATAGTAAGCTTAAGCTCTGTCCTGATAAGATAGAGTTGTTGATTTTGGGGGTCCTTGTTGATATGGGGAGTAGGACCAACCTGTTCTTTATGGGATCACAATCTCCTTCAGGAATAGTCCCACAATCTATGTCAGGGGTATGTAACCTGTGGCTGTCCGGATGTTATCACACTGCAACCCACACTACCCCTGACCATTGGCTATGTTGGCTAAGGCTGATGGGATATAGGGTTTGACAGCATCTGGAGGGCCATAGTTAGCTACTCTTGGTCTAGAGATTCACCTGAACCCAACATAGCTGCTTGAACATCAGTATGGAACACTGGGGCAGAAAGAAGCCTTAGTGGTTTTGTCCAGTTTGCCAACTATGTCTGTTGCTAGGACAGAGATGGTGAATCTGTTCCTCTTGAGGTAACAACTCGAATCATCCCTGACCATTGGCCATGCTAGAGGGACACAGGTTCTTCTGATATTGGAGGGTGGACATCTGGCCACTATAATATATGCCTTGTTAGTTTCCATCTTGGACCACTGTAATGCAATCTGCATAGGACTGCCTTTGAAAAGTATACACACATTCCAGCAGTTGTTGTTTAGTTGTGTCCGTCTCTTCGTGACCCCATGGATCAGAGCACGCCAGGCACTCCTGTCTTCCACTGCCTCCCGCAGTTTGGTCAAACTCATACTAGTAGCTTCAAGAACACTGTCCAACCAGCTCGTCCTCTGTTGTCCCCTTCTCCTTGTGCCCTCAGTATTTCCCAAAGTCAGGGTCTTTTCCAGGGAGTCTTCTCTTCTCATGAGGTGGCCAAAGGACTGGAGCTTAAGCTTCAGGATCGGTCCTTCCAGTGAGCACTCTGGGCTGATTTCCTTCAGAATGGATAGGTTTGATCTTCTTGCAGTCTATGGGACTCTCAAGAGTCTCCTCCAGCACCATAATTCAAAAGCATCAATTCTTCGGAAGTAGGTTGTTGTTTTATTTGTAGCCCACCCATCTGACTGGGTTGCCCCAGCCAACTCTGGGCAGCTTTCAACAGAACATAAAAACACAATGTGACATCAAACATTCATTCTACAGGGCTGCCTTCAGATGTCTTCTAAAAGTTGTGTAGTTGTTTATCTCCTTGACATCTGATGGGAGGACGTTCCACTATCAAGAAGGTCCTCTACCTGGTTCCCTGTAACTTATCACATTGAGGGAGCTGGTAGAAGACCCTCAGAGCTGGATCTCGGTGTCAGCGCTGAACGATGGGGATGGAGATGCTCCTTCAGGTACACAGGGCCAAGGCTTTAAAGGTCAGCACCAACATAATGTGGTGGCCATGACCCTGTACCAGAGCATGGGTGAGCATGGAACTGCACTGGCTTTCAGTTATATTTGCAGGACCAATTCATACTGAAAGTGTTTCCCTGCAGAATCCAAGTGAGGTTCCTCAAAGGAAGCTTTCTCCCCATGTGCATTGAGGTCTTGGACTTCACTGATCAAAATCAGGTCAAACTTAAACTTTTCCACAGTAACACCTTCTGTGTAGCATTTGTCAGCAAATGAGGCACATCAGGCCAGCATGCGTACCATTTTTTAGGAGGCTGTTTACAACCAGGCTTTGAGATAAAATGGAAAAAAAGTTGATAGTTAATAGCTTTGGTTTCTTTTTTTAATTGTTGACTCATTCCAAATTGTTTCCTGTTGGCTTTATTGCACGTAGACCTCTCTTGACAGGTCAAAAGTAGGACATATATTTATTTTATTTTATTTTAAAAAAGGAAACAAATAGACCCATGGAAAATTGAATGTCACTGCTTGTCTGGGACTAAATCAACCAATCTGGTGCCCTCTGGATGTTTTCTCTCATTAACCCCAGGCCACATGGCAGTCATGCTGGCTTGGGCTGATGAGAGATGTAGTCTAAAGTATCTGGAGTGCAACAGGTTGACAAAGGCTGGCATAAAGAAATCAATGCACAGTGAGAGCAATTAGCTTGCTCAAGGTTATGCTTCTTGCCACTTAAAGAGAACCAGGGAGGGAAATTCAGACCTGTTCCTTTCTAGGACGAGTATATCTGATCCACTTGAACTGCTTTTTGTCCCTGAAATCAGCAGAGCTGATTCAGCAGAGTCCTGATGCATTGCCACGCTAAATCAAACCAGCCGTTTATCTAGCCCAATATCCTATCTCTGACAGTATCCAGTGCTAGCAACTTCAAAGAATAAAATCCTACTGAAAACTGTTCGAGGATAACTTCCCCTCTGGGTCTATTTAACCTGCATTAGGAGGTTCTCTCATATCACGAAGAGAAAGGATTTATGTCCCCTTTAAAATTATATCTGCCATTTTTCATAACTCCTTTTCGTAATAAACCTATATAAGGTCCCTCATCTACATAAGCACACAGTTTTTTAAGGAAGAACCTCATTTTGTGTTTTTTGATGCAACAAAAATTGTTTAGTATATGTGATGGCCCTTATTTCAATTCTGGTTCTGCATGATATATCATTTAGTCCAAACTGAAGGAGAACTGGAAGCAATGCAGGAGCTGATAAATCTGATATGTACTTACCTAGTTGTTGATTTTTATAGTGTTTATAGACCAGCTAGAATCAAGTTCTCAGGGTGTCTCACAGCAAGATTTTATTTCTTAAAAAATCAGGAATGGTGAAAAACCAATAAAATATAAATATGCAGCTTAAAAACTCAGGGGCGAGATTAAAAGCAGCAGGACTTACTTCTCATATAGGATTGCATTGTTAGTGAATTTGGTACAGCATCATAATTGATTGGCACAAAATGTGTTAGGGAACAGCCACAACACTACCATTCCTAGAAGCTGATGTTTTACCCTGTCGCCTGAGTCCTTCATGAACAACCAATTTAAATTATTATAACTGAATGTGTTATTAACATTCTGTCACTTGGATCAATTTTAATTAAGGCATTTGGGATAAGAAAATAAGAGGGTATACTTTAAATGAAAATCACAATGCAGAACCTGGAATTATAAAATGAACTTTATGAGAAATATTATTCACCCAGTCTTCTTCACATCCCACTCAATAAAATTAGACTCTGGTGTCATCATGGCCTGCATTATATCTACAGGAATCAATTAACAAACTGTCATAAGAACTAATCCTGCCCTCCTCTAGTTGAAAAATTTCACATTATTAATTGACTCATGTACAGTTGGAGATACACATAATCTTCAATGGACTTGAGTGCCGGTTCTTCTGAAAGCTCAACCTTAAGCAATCTAATGGCCCTCGCAGCACTAGCACATAATTAAATTGTTTCCTTCTTTGGAATGTAGCCAGAAGGAAATATTTGAGAACATACCATTTTCACAATAAGGAGCAAGGCCATCTGGTCATGGAGGATGGATATTGAATTTCACATCTCGTATGTAGGTTCTCTCAGAGTTGCAGAGCCATGTGGAAGCATTAGGAAATTAGTCATTGGAATACATCCATGAAAAGCATATAGTCCCCTTTTGAAGAGAGGTCAAAGCATAGAATGGTGATGGATTTGTGAAATAGAAATGGGAAGATCATACGAATTGGTTTGTTGACTCACATCGAAAGATTGTCAAATCCAGCACTCTGTCTCCAATGGCAGAAAGTTGGGTGCCTCTAGGAAACTTACAGAGTTTTTTTTAGGGAATGCATATGAAGGTTGTAGACATGTAAGAATTCTGTTGCTCCTGATCAATTTTATTGGACAACACTGATTTCTAGTGCTGTGTGTATGAGAAAATAGCTAGTGTATATTCTTCATTGTCTCTGCTTTCCTCATCAGACTCATTTATCAGTTTCAGATCAAGGCATAAAAGTTGATGCGCAGGTCTAAGTCCAGGCAGTGCCTAGGGAGGATATGTTTTCTAGCAAATATACTGTAAGGTAAAGGTAAAGGTAAAGGGTCTCTGGATGGTTAAGTCCAGTCAAAGGTGACCATGGGGTTGCAGCACTCATCTCACTTTCAGGTCAAGGGAGCCGGCATTTGTCCACAGGCAGCTTTCCGGGTCATGTGGCCTGCATGACTAAACCGCTTCTGGTGCAACACAAAACTGTGATAGAAACCAGAGTGCATGGAAACGCCGTTTACCTTCCTGCTACAGTGATACCCATTTATCTACTTGCACTGGCATGCTTTCGAGCCACTAGGTTGGCAGGAGCTGGGACAGAGCAACGGGAGCTCACTCCATCAGGGGGATTCGAACCACCAACCTTCCAATCAGCAAGCCCAAGAGGCTCAGTGGTTTAGACCATAGTGCCACCCTCGTCCCTACAAATATACTGTATGCTACTTTGAAGCCCCTAAAGGAAATATAGATGCAATATATAGTATATGACCTGCCTTTCACTAAATTAGCAATCGTACCAATATTATTGCCCTGCCCACAGTCTTATTATTATTATTATTAGTCTTCAGGCTACTGGTGATTTTAGAAGATATTAATCTAAGCCCAAAATGACTATCATCTTTCCACAAACAAGTGCAGCTATTTCAACTGCAAAGCAGTTTTCAGGTTTCAAAAATATTGAAAGTTGAAACCGCACGTGCAGTCCATGGATGTACATTGCTATTATTTTCCAAAGTCTTTTGACTACTGTGGGTCTCTGAATTTTTACATATGGCCCACACTGACTTAACGACGGCTTCATTGGTTATTATCATAGTGCCAGAAATGTACCTGGGGAATTCTTTGTACTGCTTCATGATGTGGAGTGGATTCCTGTTGAAAGAGTAGCAGTATGCATATATGAAGGGAAGAAATAAACCTCTCTTTCTACCTCCTAATGAAACCTTAGCCCAGCCTCTTTAGAGACAATAGTATCTTTATTATTATTTTTAAATGGGGCTGTAACTGTCTGATGTGACCCAAAGGTAATACACAGTAGCGAAAAAGCAACCTGCTTCTGTGGTTGCATCTCTGCACTTTATTCAGCAGAGCACTCTCGTATCCTATTTTTGCCTGCCTGCCTTTCCCCACTCTCTCATATCCTTGCTCTTATGAAGAAAGGCACATTTCCTGCAGGCTCAAGCAATCTGCAGGAGGGAAGCTTTTATTTGGACCCTGTGGCTGGTGGAAAGAGATAAGAAGTAGTTGCAAGTCAACTGAAGTGGTTTTAGAGGTTGGAAGCAGAAACTGACAGCAGCCATGCAGAGCCCTTGAAACAGGGGGTAGCGAAAGTTCACAGTGCAACATCCAGACACTATTAATCGTGCATCATTTGTAGAGTTCTGTTCCAAAAGTTAAAATTGGAATCCATGTTTAATCCCATGGGAATCACTTTTAAGTGTGTTTTTTTAATAATAATAATAATAATAATAATTATTATTATTATTATTATTATTATTATTATTATTATTATTATATTTAAAAATGCTTTGTTTTCAATTTTCAGAGAAAAGCAAGGATGTAGTAAAAAGGAAAGAAAGAAAAATCATCAAAATTTGTACAACACATGCAGTCCTTAGCCTTTTCAGAACTGGGAGACACCTTTAGCCCAGACATGCCCTTGGGGACCCACATTTTATATTTACACAACATATTTGTTGAGTGGTAGTGACCCCCATCCCCTTATACACCTTAAGTTCCCAATGTACCAGTTGAAGACCAATATCTTAGCTGATACATTAAGACAAGTGACCATTAGTTAACCCATAAATTCTTCCAGATTGTTTCAGTATTGGGGAAAAGTGTGTTCTCTGTATAAAGCAGTGCCATTTTCTCCTTTCACATCTCAAAGGACCCATTACTCTCTCTGATATTTAAATCTGCCAACTACTTCCATTCCATCTGGTCAACAGAATGTCATTTCCCAGTTCTTACTATTGCCTGCCCAGTGGAAACAATAACAATGCCTTACAAAGCAAATCTTTATTATCCTTTTCAAAAACCAATGCATAAACCAAGAACATATACACACTGACCACTAATAATGAAACAAGTTGCAGATACTTTCCCACCTTTATTATGCTATTTTTGTGATATACAAATGACGCGAGAAAACTTGGTATACTTGTTTGTATAACATTATTCTTGTTTATAAAACCCAATTTAAAAAATGCATTTTAAAAAAATCAGCTGAGGTCTATAGTGTACAGTCTGTCCCAAAATCTTTCCACATTTTGCAAAAAGCTACCTTTCAATTTTTATTTTTATTTTTAAAAAAATATGAACCAGGTGTGATAAAATGCACTAATTTAACCACATATTCTCCGACACTTTTCATCTCCATCTCCCTCTTTCTATTTTACCTACTTTTATAATAACCTTTTCTGCCCTGAAATAAAATTAACAGAATAACAAAAAAATGTCTGCCACCAAAGTTGAATTACATTATCTCTCTTCTGAAAACTAATGCACATTCTGGAGGTGGGCTGTGCAGAGTTCCATTAACATTTTGGGGAAAGCATTTCACTGCAGAGGTCAACAATGTATCTACTCATGATGACATGCTGGCTATGAAACATGAAAACTCTGTTAATCAGCTCATTAAGTGATTGTTGTTACTAGCAATATTTGAGGAATTTGACTGTTTATATTCCACAGTGAACTGACCTGATCTACAGCTCTTGGACTGATGTGTGGATGGGAACACAATTTTTCTTTGGATTTCAAACTAATCTGAATTTTGCAATGCAGAACTGCTGCACAGAATAAAGATGAGTGTCCCCATGGGCTACTACCTGTAAAAGAAGACTGGGAAACTGTATAAAGAGTCATACCCTGGATGACCACATAATACAGTATTACATTGGTACCTCGGGTTAAGAACTTAATTCATTCCAGAGGTCGGTTCTTAACCTGAAACTGTTCTTAATCTGAGGTACCACTTTAGCTAATGGGGCATTCTGCTGCCACCACACGATTTCTGTTCCCATCCTGAAGCAAAGTTCTTAAACTGAGGTACTATATCTGGGTTAGCGGAGTGTGTAACCTGAAGCATCTGTAACCTGAAGCATCTGTAACCCGAGGTACCACTGTATTTAAATATCATTTTTTGTGTGTGTGGGTGTGTCATGAACAAAAATAAAGAAATTGGATGGAACAAACTTAGAAATGAACACATCCAAAACTGAAATAGACCAAAAATAATCTCATTAGTCAATACCTGCTTGTGACAATACCCTCCCCCCCAAAAAAACATACAAATATAAAGGTAAAAAGAAGGTAAGGGACCACTGGATGGTTAAGTCCAGTCAAACTTGACTATGGGGTACAGCGCTCATCTCGCTTTCAGGCCGAGGGAGCCAGCATTTGTCCACAGACAGCTTTCCGGGTCATGTGGCCAGCATGACTAAACTGCTTCTGGTGCAACAGGACACAGTGACGAAAACCAGAGTGCACACAAATGCCATTTACCTTCCCACCCCAGTGGTACCTATTTATCTACTTGCACTGGCATGCTTTTGAACGGCTAGGTTGGCAGGAGCTGGGACAGAGCAATGGGAGCTCACCCCATCATGGGGATTCGAAGCAGATTTTTTTAAAAAAAAATGTAAATAGCCGTGCTGGGGGTGTGGCACAGAATGTGATGTCAGGGAAGATGGAGAAGGAAGAAGGGATTTAACCCTTTACTTTTGCCATGGCAGAAATACACAACTACTGTATGAATTGGGACAAATGTACCCTATCCAGATCAGGACTCCAGCAGGGGCAAATGGTTAAATTACTAATGTGGGGGGTGGGAGAAGAGATTAATACTTCGGTTTTGGCACTAAGATGCAAATCAATTCAGATGTTATAGGAGTTCCAATAAAATAGATTAAATGCATGGGCATGCGGTTCTTTGAGGTTGCAAACTTTTGGTTAAGAATGGCCACTCACCGCACTCCCGGGGGCAACATTTGCTCTGGCCTCAATCCACACTGCTAAGCCTCAAATGCTTAACAGGCATTGTGGGGAATCAGCCTGTGGCCTTGGAGCCACTGAGCTGATTCCTGTCAAAAAGGACCATTCAAATTGGCCAATAGGACCATTCAAACCAGCGCTACGAGGGTGGTGCCTTGCTGGATGGCTTGTCATTGGATGTTGCTCCTGCCTGGCCGGTCAGCAACACCTTAAAAGGCCAACCACATAGTGGGCCTCTGTAGCATGGTCAGGTCCACTTTTGTTTAAGAAATAGCTTTCTTTCAGATAAATAGCATCTGGCAAAACAGTACATAGAAGCAATGGCACACACTCCAATGCAATCTACACTGGGACTATTTATTGTGACTTTATTGCCAGATTTGGTTAAACTGTTTTTCAAAATCATGCACATATGCAATACTTGGGGGTATTCTGCTAACTTGTGTTTCCTCATGAAGAAATACTGTTTGCAGTTTAATTACATTTTTTTTCCAGGACTATTTCTTTCACTGAGAAGCTAATTCTTCTCCCATATGGCTTGTAAGACTTAACCTAATTTAACTTTTTAAGACCTTGTATCTCTTTAATTTCCCACTACTGGATAAACAGAAAGTGTTTATCTTTTTTTAATTCCATATCTTTCCAAACAAAACTTTCTTCTTTTGTTGTGGGAAAATATTCCCTTCGAAATCACTTATCACAGCAGAGACAAACATTATGGTTGGCAGTGGATTTTATCATTTCTCTGGAACTCTCCACCAAACCAAAATAAACTTAGCTTTCACATACTGCTATAGATATTATCAGTAATCTTCAATTTATAGCAAGAGCTTCCTCCAAGGTCTTTATGACCTATTTATTGGGTCACTTGTGTCATAGTTGACTCATACCTATTTACTGTTGAAGTCCCAAGCAAATTTCCAACAAACAACACAAATAAGTTGCCCTTGCTTTTAAGTTAAGCACAGGCAGCACAGTTTTGGAGGAAGACAGATATGAGGTCAAGATATTTTACAAAAAGGCCACAATATTTAAGTCTAATTCTAAGTCAGCATTGACCAACCAGATACCTCTGGAAGCTA
Organism: Podarcis filfolensis; assembly: GCF_964270895.1. NCBI lineage: Eukaryota > Metazoa > Chordata > Lepidosauria > Squamata > Lacertidae > Podarcis > Podarcis filfolensis. The sequence goes on from NC_139603.1 coordinate 19,001,429, forward strand.
AGGTTGCTAGGTTTGTTAGAAAATGGAGGCACTCTAGCTAAATAAAATAAAAAAGCAAAGAAAATAGCAAAGCAAATGGTGCAAATCTAGGGCTTATTTCTGGAAAATGCAATGCTTGCTTGTTGTAAGCTTCTAACAGTTGCATCTCCTAGTTGCAGGCAATGACAGGTGGAGGTAAAAGGTAAAGGACCCCTGGATGGTTAAGTCCAGTCAAAGGCGACTATGGTGTTGTGGCACTCATCTTGCTTTCAGGCCAAGGGAGCTGGCGTTTGTCCACAGACAGCTTTCCGGGTCATGTGGCCAGCATGACTAAACTGCTTCTGGCACAATGGAACACCATGACGGAAGCTAGAGTGCACAGAAACGCCATTTACCTTCCCACTGCAATGGTACCTATTTATCTCCTTGCACTGGTGTACTTTTGAACTGCTAGGTTGGCAGGAGCTGGGACAGAGCAACGGGAGTTCATGGGGATTCGAACTGCTGACCTTCTGATCAGCAAGCCCAAGAGGCTCAGTGGTTTAGACCACAGCACCACTCATGTACCACATGGTAACAGATGAGTTTTGTGGTTAAGCCATGTGTTAAGTATGTAAATGCTGGTGAGGTAAGTGTTAGCACTAAGTAGATTGCGCTGATAGCAAGTCAGAAGCATAAAGGAAGAAGAAGAAGAAGAAGAAGAAGAAGAAGAAGAAGAAGAAGAAGAAGAAGAAGAAGTAGGAGTTTGGATTTGATATCCCGCCTTTCACTCCCTTTAAAGAGTCTCAAAGCGGCCAACAGTCCCCTTTCCCTTCCTCCCCCACAACAAACACTCTGTGAGGTGAGTGGGGCTGAGAGACTTCAAAGAAGTGTGACTGGCCCAAGGTCACCCAGCAGCTGCATGTGGAGGAGCGGAGACACAAACCCGGTTCCCCAGATTACGAGACTACCACTCTTAACCACTATACCACAGTTGCGTGGTGGGAAGTTGGGAAGGGTTAGGTGGGGGCAGAGAGGTACAGTGGAAATCTCCCGAATGTGTAATTAAGGTTGCTTATAACTACCGCATGAAGGTGGGACAAGTGGGGGCAGTTAAAATCAGTGATACATGTATCAGGCTGCTTGTGGAGATTTGTAAAAGTATGTATGTAACCTGTATGCAGAGTCTATTTTCTTAGACACCATTCTTGCACAAGAAGTCCTTCTTGCTTCACTACTTGTTGCTTGGTTATTAGTCTCTGCTAGACTATGAACCTCAATGTGGAGAGTTCCACAACACAGATCAGGAGTACCCCAGACCTTGCTATTTCAAGGCCCAAACCTGGAACATTCAGGTGGATCCTAGTGACATGATGGAGCAGGCCTCCATGATGTCATTAACAGTGACAAATTAAGCATTAGCTGCAATCACTGGGAGCATATCATTCAGGTAAAAACCAGAAACTTAACATAGGAGCAAATATGTCACTGGTTGGATAATAGCATTAGCAGAAGAGGGTGTTCCCAGTTCCAGGATCATTATAGGGGGAAGCAGGGTGTGTTGTGGTCATTTCTTCCTGAAATAATTCATCTAGTCTCTACCTCACTTCAAATGAAAATAAATACCTCCTCCAGTTCAGACTCTCCAGTCTCCACTCTAGTTTCTCAGCTGTCCACATGTTCTGCATGCTTCTGAACAAACACACACACACATTTTTAAAGGTGCTTTCATCCACCTGGAGATTCAACCCCTCCATCTGCCACCTGGGGAGAACCAGGCAAACCTCCAGGTCAGACCTGGAGACTTGGCAACCCTACTGGAAGCTTGCAAGTGCTGTGATCCACAGTGATATCTGCAATGAAGAGTCCAAGGTGGGGATCCAAGGAAAGTGGAGGCCAGTAGACTCAAGGTTCTGGAAGAGAAGGCCAGGCCAAGCTGTTGGAGAATGACCGAGGTGCCAGCTGTCTGGTACTGCTGGTGGACAACAAAAGTTCAAAGAATCTCTCTAGGCAAATCTAAAAAAACACTATATACACCGACAACTGGGAAACACTTGTCTGCAAGTGCTCCAATTGGAGAACAGCCTTTACCAAAGGTGTCATGGGTTTTGAAGACACTTGAACTCAGGATGAAAGGGAGAAATGTGCTAAGAGGAAGGCACGTTTGGGAAACCCTCACCATGATCAATTCTCATGCAAAAACCTATGTCCCCATTGTGGAAGGACGTCTGGATCCAGAATTGCCCTCCACAGTCACTTACGGACTCACTGTTAAAACCATGTTTATGGAGGGCAATCTTACTCAGCTATGAGTAATCGCCAATGAAGAAAGATTGGTTAGAATGCTCCTGCTGCTTTCATTGGCCTGAAACTGACTCAATCCTTCTGAAGGAAGAGAATAAACTGCCAAAGGGTACTTTGTCCAGGGTGGTCTTGAACCTGAAACTGGCCCTATTCAGTTTGGTGGGGTCACAAGTTGTGTGGGCTTGCATTAAGCAGCTTATCTGACAGCATGGCAACATCCAGCCCCTAATTCCACAGTGTATACCCAAAGATGCTGAAAAGTTAGCAGTTTCGTCTGTCGGTACTTAGGGGCATGTTCTTTTCCCCTCCCAAGAACAACCTCATTGTCTTTGCTTTCAAAAGTGCAGGGTCAGGTAGTACAACAAAATATTCCACTGAGGGAATAATCTTGCTTTCTGAAGTGTTGAGTATTCCACTTGAATTCCTTATCTATTAAGCCTGGGAAGCACCTTCTGATCTCAAAGGTGCTCTAAGACTTGCCATGTCTTTGAAAGATTTATCAGGCTCTGGGCCTTAAAAGCACAGATGTAAACCACAGGTGGTGATAACAAAATCGATACAAGCAAGCTGGAAAAGTTGAGCATGGGCAGTGGCCAATAAAAGGTTGCCGTTTGCTTTTTTATTGTTGCACATCTGTTCTCATTCAGCAGGGGGTGGGGAAATCTATACAGTGAGCTAGTGCACTCCAGTGGTATGAATTTAAGTGCATTACAAATTTATAACACTTTTATGCATAGTGGCATGGCTTCCTCCCAAAGAAGCTTGGCAATTGCAGTTTGTCCAGTGAGGTCACTGAGAGTGCTCTGCTAGAAATTCACAGACAGCTACACAGAACTACAATTCCCAGGGAAAGAGAGAGACTGACCATTAATCATGTTCAAAATTGATAATATTGCAGTGTCCTTTGATAAGTCTATTCCAGCTAGTGCCCTTCAGATGTTTACAACTCAATAGGACCATTGAACTCTGCAAGACTAACTTCTGAATATGCATGAAGCAGCTATACTCTGGGAGTTGTATATTTTCAAACATACAAATCTCTCTCTTCCGGAGCAGTTGCTTTGAAATTAACTCATGTACTGTGCAGTCCTTTAACTCTCTTTTGTGTGTGAAATCATTTTTATTTGTTTTTACAAATGCAAAGTTATAAAAAAGAACCCAAATGTATATCCATTTACAGAGATTCCTCTGAATCTCAGGACTTCCCCCCACCCCCTCCATGGGATCCCATTTTAGACATTTAATACTACATATTCTTTGATACTTCAACTTCTATATCAATCCATATTATCCATGGCAATTGTTACACTACAAGTGAAATCAAAATCCTGCTAATGTTTCCATCTGCTTTCAGTGTTCTCCTAAATAGCTTATATCTCTCCCCCCCCCCATTCTTTTATAAAGTTTTTGTCCTCTTGGTTTCTGAGTTTTCTAGTCAGTTTTGCCATCTTGGCATAGTCCATCAGCTTAGCAAAGTCCTCTCTGGTAGGGACTTTTTTTTATATATAAGATATTTATTAAAGTTTTTTTTAAAAAAAAGTACAAAAAGCAACATCAAAAAAACAAAACAAAACATCTTTTTAAACAAAACAAGATGAAATACAAAAAAGAAAAAAGAAAGATCAAAAAGGAAAAAAAAGAATTAATATCCATTTAAACAAAGCTCTCTGGTAGGGACTTTGTCTTCTTTCCATTTCTGGGCTAGTAGCATCTGTGCAGCTGTTGTCCCATACATGAAAAGTCTTTTCTGTTCCTTTGGGATGTTGGTACCTGTAATTCCTAATAGAAAAGCTTTTGGTTTCTTAACAAAAGTTATTTTCAGCATTATTATTTTTTTCATTTCATTATATATCATCTCCCAGAAAGCTTTTATGTGCAGTCCTTTAACTCTTATCCCACAATCCTATTGGGGCCCTTTCAACAACTGCCTTGATTTCATTCAGGCTTCCACAACCTGGTGACCTTCAGATGGTTTGGGCTAAGACTTCAAACATCCCTGACGACTGGCCATTCTGGCTGAAACTCATGGAAGTTATAGTCTAGTAAGTTACTGAGGACAACCAGGGCTGCCAAAGTCAGAGCCAGGAGGGAAACCAGACTCCAAGCTTTCTTTAGGTATCTACACCTCTTGGAGAAGTCTGGTTTTATGGAATTCCCTCTCCAGTAACATTCAAATATGCCTTGTTCTGTGAGATAAAGACTATGATCCTAGATAGTGACTGATCCTAGGATTTGGTCCCATTGAATTCAGTGGACATGCCACCATATGGATTTGTATATAATCAAGCTGTTAGAAAAAAGTCAGAACCTTCATTTTGAAATTGTTTAACTTATTACTAGAATTAATTTCCCTTTTAAGGAAAAGATGGTATTACTTGTAAGTTTTGTTTACTTGTTACCATTTTGGTAATAAAAACAGTACAGTTGTACCTTGGATCCTAAACGCCTTGAAACTCGGATGTTTTGGCTCCCAAACTCTGCAACCCCGGAAGTGATTGTACCGGTTTGCAAACGTTCTTTTGGAACCCAAACATCTGAGAGGGCTTCCTGAAGCCAATCAGAAGCTGCAGTTTGGTTTTCAAACGTTTTGGAAGTTGAACAGACTTCTGGAACTGATTCCGTTCAACTTCCAAGGTATGACTGTATATAAATAAAGAATTAACAGAATCAACAACCTGAACCTGTTTGCTCAGAACTACATTTCATTTATTTCAGGGGGAATTATTTCCAGATAAAGTATCTCACAGTGGCATACTATACTTGCCTACTACCTGGAAGTAAACACCATAGATTTTCTAGGGCTTACTTCCAGCTAACTGAGGATAGGATTGCAGTCAAAAAGATGTACAGGAGGGAGAGCTGTTGCTTTAGTGACTGACTGATGAGACAATGTTTATGGGAAGATATTTTATGGAGATTTTTACTAGCCATTTCCTACAAAAAAAATCACTTTATGTTACTTGTCATTAGACTCATAAAAGTAAATAATAAAAAGTAGAAATAAAATATTCTTCCTGGAAGAGTTCAGGTAGGTCCTCTGAGAATCATAAAAAAACTTTCTCTTTTCTTAAAGTGCAGAACATTATATTAGAGATTCAGCAATAGGGGTATTTTGAAAAGACAGAAAGAAGAGGTTATAACTGCTATACAAGTAAAGCTGCAGTCCTATGACCCCTTTGAGTAAAGTAAGAATTTACTCCTATACTGTATCTCTGGTCCATGCCCAGGAGAGGGAACACCTTTAAATAAACATGGAACCTAGGAAATAAATCAAGTCCAGGAGGGACCTAGCTTTATTAAACTAATGTGCAATAGGACAGAGTCCAACTTAATGTGGTTGCTGTGGCCAAATAAGCAGTCAAGGAAAGGTCTGCCACGAGACATATCAGAATGGAACAGAATAGGGATGCAGGTGGCGTTGTGGTCTAAAATGTTGAGCCTCTTGGACTTGCTGATTGGAAGGTCGGCAGTTTGAATCCCCACAACGGGGTGAGCTCCCATTGTTCTGTCCCAGCTTCTGCCAACCTAGCAGTTCAAAAGCACACCAGCACAAGTAGATAAATAGGTATCACTGTGGTGGGAAGGTAAACAGCATTTCCATGAATTCTGGCTTCTGTCACAATTTTCTATTACACCAGAAGTGGTTTAGTCATGCTGGCCACATGACTCAGAAAGCTGTCTGCAGACAAACGCCTGCTCCCTCGGCCTGAAGCGAGAAGAGCGCTGCACCCCATAGTCAAGTTTGACTGGACTTAAGCATCCAGGGGTCCATTACCATTACGTTTTACTTCTACACAGCACACAAAGAATCATAAAACATCAAAACATCCTTCTACGTACATCAAGAATGGTTACAGATCATGGGATATATGCATACATGGCTCCTTACTAGTATCAACTTATTTGGCATGCCTGAAAACATTTGGTCTCAGCTATCACACTTTAACCCCAGTTCTCTTGACAACCAGGCCTTCGATGGGGGCTATTGACATTCTAACCCCATATCTTACTTCCCTTTCCCCAAAACATGTTAAAGAGCTTTGAGGAGAGATACTGGATTAACACCCCGGTTCTAACTCAAAACAGACACAGCAAAACATCCTGGTTGGCCATGTCATTTGTGTCTCTCTGAGGTCAGATAAGGAGAGATGGAAAGCAACATTGGAGGGAGGCATGAGAGTCACAAAATGCAGACCCACAAAAATCAAAGCTAATACGCTGTATCTAAAAGGTTAAATACAATTACAGTGGTACCTCGAGTTACAGATGCTTCAGGTTACAGACGCTTCAGGTTACAGACTCCACTAACCCAGAAATAGTACCTCGGGTTAAGAACTTTACCTCAGGATGAGAACAGAAATCATGTGGCGGTGGCAGCGGGAGGCCCCATTAGCTAAAGTGATACCTCAGGTTAAGAATGGTTTCAGGTTAAGAACGGACCTCCAGAACGAATTATGTTCTTAACCTGAGGTACCACTGTAATACTGAAACAGTTATAACAAACAGTAATATAATGCTAAAGTACGAACAAAAGACTGAATTCTCGCTCCTTAAATAACTCAATTTATTTTAAGTGGTAGATATAGGATATTTTAAATGCAGGCATTTCCATCAGCTGCCATTAGGCTTCAGATGACAGATGTACTAGCGAAAAGTAGCAGATATGCAATTTTTCACTTATGGTTATATTTTCACCATCACTGGGGACACCTTTTACACTTTCTGCCTCAAACACCAGCAATGTCTTGCTTCACCTCTGATTTCCTATGAATACAGATCTTTTAGAGTCCCTTTGTTCCTCCTCTACCCTGCTTATTTTTTATTATTTAATACCCTGTTCTTCAAAGGGTTCTCACAGTGGTTTGCAGACAAAGTTAAAACCCGTGAAGAATAAAATCAATGCCTCAATAAATAAAGCAACAGAGCAAAACAATGCTGCAAGCAGCATACCAAGCTAAACAGGTGAGCCAAACACATGGATAGCCAAAGAGGCCTGGGACAATGAAAAGATCTTCACCAGAGGCACACCATCTGCTGTTGAACTCTATCTCCCATTTCTAGGTCCGGCCCCTGCATGCCTCCCACCTTGCTGACTGGGATGGAAATAAAGGACACAGCACAATACGAACAGGATAAAATTAGGACACAACTTTATTGATGACAGATGAAGAGGTTTGGCATAGGCAATGGGTAATCATTTACTTCTGGCCCACCTGCCAAAAATGCGTACCCTCCAACATTGCTCCAATGAAAGGAAGGATGTCCTATTCCATACCTTCCAACATTTCTCTGATGGAAATAGAGACATCCTACCATACCCTCTGGGACGCAGGTGGCGCTGTGGGTAAAACCTCAGTGCCTAGGACTTGCCGATCGTATGGTCGGTGGTTCGAATCCCCACGGCGGGGTGAGCTCCCGTCTTTCGGTCCCAGCTCCTGCCCACCTAGCAGTTCGAAAGCACCCCTAAGTGCAAGTAGATAAATAGCTACCGCTTTATAGCGGGAAGGTAAATGGCGTTTCCGTGTGCTGCGCTGGTGCTGGCTCACCAGAACAGCTTCGTCACGCTGGCCACGTGACCTGGAAGTGTCTTCGGACAGCGCTGGCTCCTGGCCTCTTAAGTGAGATGAGCGCACAACCCTAGAGTCGGACACGACTGGCCCGTATGGGCAGGGGTACCTTTACCTTTTTTTTACCATACCCTCCAACATTTTTCCAATGAAAATAGGGACTATCTTAAGGAAAAGCTGAACATTCCAGGATCAAACCTGAAACTGGGACAGCTTCTAAAAATCCAGGACTCTCACATCATGAGCTGTTACTCAGAATGTTTCTCAGGTAATTTTTTAAATTAATTTTTACAAATATTGTTTACATTCAAATATAATTGATTTTTATACATGTATAGGATTCCCTGAATTCTTGGACTTCCCTACATTCCTCCGTGGGTTCCATTGTAAATCTTTTTTCTACTGCATCTTACAGTGTTATCCAAATTTTCTTCAAACTTTCATTCTTCTTGGTTTCTGATTCTCCTGGTCAATTTTGCCATTTCGGTATAGTCCATCATCTTGATAGTTGCTCAGAATGTTTTGTCCTTCCCATACAGCCTATTTTTTATGTCTCAGAGTCATTCTTCTGCCTACGGCGAGTCACCATGGACATTCTTTTTTTCTGCCTGGTTTCTGTTCTGTTATGTGGAGTAATCTTGTTTTATGGGTGGGAGCTGGTTCTGGCAGACTGTCCACAGATACAGTATCAACTGGCATGGCTTCTACTCAACCTGACTCCTGTCCTTGTTCAAGGCTGGGGCTTCTACTTATTCCCTCCTGTTCTTCACTCCTGACTCCCAGCTTCCCTGCTCTCTTCCACCTCTGGGGTGTGTCCTGTTTCCCACCACCATGAACCTGGGTCCAGACTACGCTCTTCTGCACTCTCTCTGGAAGCCTCTTGACCAGGCGGTTCCCCACTGCTGTTCCTCATCTAGCCAGTCCCTGACAGATGCAGTTTCAGGCAGCCCCATGCTTCCTCCTTGGAAGGGCATTTTAAGGATGGTCATGAAACCTTAATCACATGCCCTTGTCCTCACTTTAATCATACACATTCAGAGCCTTCTTACTTGAAGGGTTATTTTCTATTGCAAGCTTCACAGAACCTTGAAATATATTTCTGTTTCTGGACGTTTCATATCACCGACGCACATTTTCTATCCCCCTGTTTTGTCATGTGTGTGTTTTTATTTTATTTCTTTTCCCCAATCAAATCATTTAAACTCAAGGCAAGTTATTTGAGGACATTTTTTAACTCCAGCAGTTGTATTTATAACCTCATCTGTTACAGGCTTTGGTTTTGAAGATGCTGAAAGATGCAGACTTTTGGGGCAAGGTGGGGAATAAATGACTCTATAAACCATGGAGATAATAAAAGGTGTTCCATACAGAAGCAGGTTTCTCATTAAACAGAACCTCACAGGCTGAAATTCTAGAAAATCAGGGAAGTAATCAAGCAGCCACAGAGCAGCCAAGACAACTTTTTACCTACATGCCAGACTGAAATTGTAGGTAATAAACTGTGCAGGTGAAAATTATATTTCCCAGAATAAATTCCTATTAAAAATAGGAGTGCCTTGGCTGAACAAGTAGAAGTAAAAGTGTGGAATTTAATTTAAAACTCCACAATGACATACTTTTTAACTATTATATTTTGCCTATTGATTGTGTAGCTTATTTATATGTTCCCTCACACCAATCTTTCCATGTGCCTTTAGAGAAGGCAACTCTGAGTGTACCCAAGAATCAATTGAAGCAGAATTCAATTAATATTATAGTTGTCATCAGGCTGGAGACTCTTAATACTTTACCAAGGAAAAAAAAAGGCATATGTGCCAAGGAAGTAAGCCAAATTCTATATCCTGAAACTTGAATCCTGTAGTCAGAGCTGCATAAAGTTGTTTATTTTGCATATTCTAGCATTCTGCAGCTTGTCATAGGGAGGCTCAAGAAACCAGATGGCTTCTGATATTTTTTTCAGTCATTGCCCAAATTTCAAGCAACCCTCTAAAGTTACAGGGGCCAAGTATTCTCTCTGATGTGTTATCATTCCATGCTAAGGAATATTTGATGTTAAGATGCTTTCAAAGACTTGAGCATTCTTAGATGGTGCAGACTTAAAGCAGGAGCTCCTTCTGAACCTGGATTAGGAAAGTAATTGAAATTGAAACTGCTGATACTACAATACAATTTATTACACAGATCTGTGCCATCACCACATTGGAATACTGTGTACGGTTCTGGTTGCCTCGCCTCAAAAAAGATTTCACAGCATATTTTTTTTTCAAAATTTGAAATGTGCCCACTGGTCCAAAATGTCTGTCAACCTCTGCTTTAGTTTAAAGCAGTATTACCCCAATCTGGTGCCCTCCAGCCAGTAGGACTAATATCCAGGCATGATTACAGTTATACAAAGGATCTGGAGGAAATCAGTCTGGGGCTGCCTGCCTTAAAGTCTATTCTAGGTAGATTTGTGGAAAGCATGATGAAAGAATTATTTAGCATTTAGAAGGACATAACTTGCATCTGAAAAGAGAAGTCTTGCCTCAACAGGTTTGTGGCATTCTTTGAGCACAGGTGGCTATGTAATATGGTGAACATTATATCATACCCTTCAACATTTCTTCAATGAAAATAGGGATGTCTTGTTCTATTATTATTATTATTATTATTATTATTATTATTATTATTATTATTATTATTTTACTCTGCCCATCTCACTAGGTTGCCCTCACCACTCTGGGTGGCTTCCAACATATATAAAAACATAATAAAACATTAAAAACTTCCCTATATAGGGCTGCCCTAACCCTCCATACCCTCCAACATTTATCCGATGAAAACAGGGATGTCCTGAGGAAAAGCAGGCCATTTCAGGATCAAATCAGAAACTGGGATAGCATCTGTAAATCCAGGACTGCCCCTGGAAAATAGGGAAACTTGGAGGGTCTGTTATATGTTTGGATTTCCTTGAAATGTTTTGAAGAAGTTGCTCAACAAAAGCTCCTTCCTGAACTTAGCTATCATGGGACAAAAGGGTAGGTTGTTCCCTTTATGGTTTGGTAACCGATTAAACAATAGGAAGCTGAAGACTGGAGTAAACAGGCAGTTGTAGCAATGGGGAGATGTATGAGGGGCACCTTATAACAGAATCATGACTGATTTAGAGTTGAGGTGACCAATGAAGTAGCCAAGTTTGCAGATGATTCCAAATTATTCTGAATGGTGAAACCAGAGCATATAGTAAACAGCTCCAAAATATATGTCCAAACAGAAGCCAAAAAACAAACCCTTAGACACCTCATAAATTATCTTCTTCTCTCTCCACAACAGATGTTGATGATGCTGGGGAGCTTTGACACTTTCACTCAAAAGTGAATGTATCAAATTCTTCCAACTCATGTTTTACATTAGTATATGCTCAGCATGACAAACATACCTGGGCAAAATGCACCCCGGGGTGTCTGGTGTTTGCGTTGAAGAAGCAATTGATGCAGAAAAGGTTCAACAACCCTTCTCTGTCAGCCATTTATTCCTTCCAAATCCCATTCCACCTAGCTGCTTTTTAGATGTCAGACTTAACTCTTCCATCAAAAGTCTAGTTTGGCTTTGCAAAGAGGAATGGTGATATATGGAAATGAATCTTTCACAGACCTGGGGCTTTCTGGTTGGTTGATCTGTGTTGCAATTTTTCAACCTAATATTAATTGTTGCAATTCTCCAATTTAATTCATCCCCCCCCCCAGACTATGTATCATACCATACCATAGGTGCCTCTCCTAGATTTCTTTCTATAATAAGTTATTAACTTTCATGAAGCTTTATCAGTTTCAGTTCAGTCTCTCATATAAGACACATTGCCTGCTTGCAAACAAAAAATAATAGTTGTGACAAATTGGAGAAATCACAATTCTTTTCAAAGAAGAACCATTTTCTGAGGATGCTGTATATTCTTATCAAGATCTTAATAATTCATTTTTCTCTCCTTAAAAGTTGCAACTGGCATCCTGTGATTTATAATTCTAGAAAAATATATTAGTTTTAACATTCTAACTATAATGGATTCCTTTAAATGGCTGTGACCTTCAATCTAATCGGGCTGGACAGAGGTAAAGGAGTGGTGGAGACCACCTCCCCAGACTGACCCTTCCAGGGAGGAGAAAGTGGAAGACACCATAGATTAACAATAGAGGTTTGTGGAAGGCCACAGCTCAGAGGCAAATGAGGGGGGAAGTTGTGAAATCTGTTGGGATACTGCCAGGGAGATAAGGTCCTTCTTAGCCCCCAAGCTCGGCGCCGGACGATCCATCGACCTCCCGTAGTCATGCAGTATCAGCAATTTAGCGACACTAAGCCTCAGGCCTTAGTGCACACTCTTAACAGCAGAATTCACACAGCAAAAGTTGCACAGCAGGACAGCATATTTACAGTTTATTTGGCGATGGTCAGAACAAAGAAATCATGACCGTCTGCTCCGACTGCTCAGGCAAAACAACAGAAAACGAAAGGGACAGACAAACATAAACATCCTGTGAACAGGAAATACGCAGGCTGTGACACAAACATCCTGCTGCCTTTTAAGGTGGAACGGAAATATCCTAACATCCTCCCCCTTTCCGTGTAACCTGTAGTACCTGTGGTTCAACCCAATTGCAACCTTTGTACGTAAACCTTAAGTTGTTCTCTGTTAACAACCTTAGACAACAGATCAGCAGGAATTTCATTTCCTGGCATGTAGGACACCTGAATGAGTCCTTTCTGAATACACTCTCTTGCACGATGTAGCTTAATCTGCAAGTACTTGGTCCTTTGCTTGCAACTCTCCGAGTTCAGCAAAGCCAAACAAGATCTATTGTCTTGATACACTTGTATAGGACATTTCACAGAAACCCCAATGTCCTTAAACAGTTGCATCAACCATTCACAATCCATGAGTGAAAATGACAGAGCATTGAGTTCTGCTTCACAGGAACTTAGGCTAACTGTCGTCTGCTTTTTGCACAACCAGTCAAACAGGCAGTGGTTGTACATGTAGCATACTCCAGAAGTGCTTGTACCATCCGTGGTGTCACTTCCAAAAGTTGCATCTGCAAAGATTTCAAGACCTCCAGTCTTATGACTGGTGAACCTCAGCCTGTAGTGCATAGTCCCTTTCAAATACCGGGCTATGCGCTTCAGAGCTTTCCAATCCTGAACAGTAGGATTGTTAGCATGTCTGCTAAGCAGGTTAGTGCTTACAGCAATGTCAGGTCTTGAACATCTAGCAATGAAATTCAACTTGCCTAGAATGCATCTGTACAGCGTTGTGTCAGAAAACGCTTCAGCAGTACTGTCTACCTGGTAACCTGTCACCATCGGTGTGTCTGCTGGGTTTGCATCAACCAAATTCAACCTGGTTAATACATCAGCAATTTTCTGTGTTTGGTGTACCAGAAAATTACCTGCTTGGTCCCTCTCCACCTGCAGAGAAAGATAGTTGGATACCTCACCAAGATCCTTCATGTCAAAGTGCTCCTTCAGCTGAGCTAGGGTGCTTTGGTAGAAAGCCTGATTCTTCCAAAACATCAGAAGATCATCAACAAAACATAAACAATACAGTTTGTTTTGCCCCTCCTCCTTGACAAACACACACGGATCAGCTTTGCCCTGGTGAAAACCTAGAGAAAGCAACGTTTCAGTGAGTTTTGTGTTCCAACACCTGGCACTCTGCTTGAGACCATATAAGGATTTCCGCAGTTTACAGACCATTCCCTTCTGTATCTGCATCCCGTCAGGTGGAAGCATGTACAGCTCCTCCCCCAAAATCCCGTACAAAAAAGCTGTATTTATGTCATGATGGGAAACATGCAGCTTCTCCTCCGCAGCGATCTTGAGCATCAGCCGAATGCTCTCATATTTGACCGTGGGTGAGTAGGTCTCGTGGTAATCCTGCCCTGGTACCTGTGAAAAACCTCTGGCAACCAATCTGGCTTTGTGTCTGACAACCTTGCCATTCTGGTCTGTCTTGGCCTTGAAGACCCATTTGCTGCCAACCAGTCTCATCCCTGGGACTACCGGTACCAGTTCCCAAGTTTGGTTCCTGTTCAAGGAATCAACTTCAGCCTTCATGGCATTAAGCCAAGGCTCAGCATCTTTAGAGGTTAACTCCTGGACGTCTTTGAAGCTTGAAGGTTCCCACACCTTCTCTGAGCTATTAAGAACAGCAGTTGCCGTCTTAGCAAACTCATCAGCAAATCTCTTCGGAGGTTTGCTTTTGGTCGCCCTTTCAGACCTGCGAACTAGACGCAAGTCTTCTGGACTCATCTCCTCCTTCTTAGGAGAAAAGTGACCAATGGTGAACAGTGGTTCTTCCAGTTCATTGTCAGACGCATCAGATGGTCTGACTGAGGCCTTTGCGCTCTTGTAGTCTGCTGTGTCATCACTGTCACTGACAGCAGCAGCAGCGCCGCCCACTGAACTGGAATCCGAACTCTGATCATCATCATCATCATCAGTTTCGTCAGCTTTCTCAGCATGATCTGCTTTCTTCACATCACCTTCATCCTCCTCTGGGTAACTCTGGAAAATTCCCACATTTTCCCCCCACTTAGGATTGTACTCAACACTCCTTGTGAACTTTATGGATTTAGAGTTAGTCATCCATACTCTGTATGCACCTTTACCGTACCCCATGAACAAACCATGTGCCCCACGCTTCCCAAGCTTGTCGCTTTGTGGGGTGTGTACCCACATGTCAGAACCAAAGATTCTCAAGTGCTTGGTGTTAGGTTTCTTACCAAACATTTTCTCATAGGGAGAGCAGCCAATAGGTGATGACAGTCTGTGATTAAAAGTGTAAACAAAATTCGAGAGAGCCTCCCCCCAAAACTTCTCAGGGAGGTTGGCATCATGCAACAAGGTTTTTATTCCTTGCAGCAACGTTTGATTTGCTCTCTCCGCAAGCCCATTCATCCATGGCGATCTAGGCGTCGACAAGTCATGCTGGATTCCCTTCTCAGTCAGGAAAGCTTCAAACTGCTGAGAAGTGAACTCCCCGCCCCGATCAGTAAACAGACAGCCAATACGTTTACCATGAGCATTCTCCAACCAAGCACAGAATGCCTTGAACCTAGGAAATGCTTGCGATTTCTGCTCGAGCACAAACACATGAATGTACCTGGAAAAAGAATCAATTAGAACCATGAAGTACCTTGCTCCTCCCAAAGAGGGCGCTAGAGGCCCAACCAGGTCTGCGTGAACTAGCTGGTAGGGTTTGGAAGCCTGCCTGCTAGACTCCTTGCCTTTTGGAGCAACCTTCACCTTGTTCTCTGCACAAGACACACATTTCATGTGAAATTTACAAGGTTTGATGTCCAAACCTTCAACCAACTCAGGCATCTTGGCTAGCGCTTGCCAAGAGAGGTGACAAAATCTTCTATGTGCATCGTGAATGCATCCTGCATGAAGAACCTTGTTAGTTTGTGCAACACAACAAGAATCAGCATTAGATATAACAGCATTGTCATCATAAGTTAGACAGAACAAACCATCCAACAACTTTGCATGCAAAAAGTCCTCTTTGCCTTTTCTGATGACACAGACAGTCCTCTTGAAGGTAATTTCAAAACCACGCCTATTCAGCTGTGGAACACTAAGCAAATTGTCCGCAGCTCCTGGAACAAAAAGTACATCTCTGATGGTAGTATGCAGACTTGCAAGTTTCACAGTCCCAACTCCTGCAGCTTGCAAAGTCCTTCCATCAGCCAGGTGGATCTCTCCATCTTGAGGTGTGAAGGAGATGAACAGATGGCGGTCTTTGGTGATATGGCGCGTGCACCCTGAATCCACTATAAACCTCGCCTTGGCCTTCGGTGAAGCAGTGCCAGCAAACAAAACCTTGTTTTCCGCTGGCGTGGGCTTTTGCAGCTTGCCCCCCTGCTCCTGGCCATCAGACTTGCCTTTAGCCTTTGGTGAAGCTGTGCCAGCAAACATAGCCTTGTTTTCCACTGGCGTGGGCTTTTGCAACTTGCCCCCCTGCTCCTGGCCATGAGACTTGCCTTCAGCCTTTGGTGAAGCTGTGCCAGCAAACAAAGCCTTGTTTTCCACTGGCGTGGGCCTTTCACCCCCCTTCTGCTTCGGGCCATCTGCAGGCTTTTTCCTTTGTTTACTTCTGGCCTTCTGGCCTCTGCAAAGTTGACCTTGGCTCCCATGGGAAACAGAGCTCTCAGCTGCCGACTCCTTGGCTCCCCCTGGAGGCTGGAATGCTGCCTGGGATGACATCACAGTCAGCTCCCCCTGCAGCTTGCAACCGGTGCCCTCGGCATCCCTGCATTCACTCGCATTCTGGGAAACAGCCAGGACCTCCGATGCAGTCAAACTCTGGGCTGGGATGACTGGCAGATGGGCTATCTTCAAAGCATTCCACATCTGACGTGCAGTCGTGTTGCCAGCTAGCGTAGCTATTTCCTCCAGAGAGACGGACAAGACTATTACGTCTATGGCTCTCGAATTCTGAGCCTCCCATCTCCCTGTCAGAGGAACTGGAGGGGCTTCACACACAGTTTGCCATACTCCAAACTGACGCAGCAAACTCTCACACCATTTTGCCCAGGTCTCATAATTGTCCCGATTTAACTTTGGGCACTCAGCAGCTTCAGAGGCTTGGAAAAACTCCATTCCAGCTCTTAACGTCAGCCGTGAGTCTTCTTCACTTCAGAGACTCCTTATCTCGGCTCTCATAAATCACGAAGCCTGCTTGGCTCGGCTCCCAGGCCAATTAGGCCAGCCGGACATCAAAAGCTCTTGCCGCGGCAAACAGAAAAGCCTCTGCTTTCGCTTTTCCAACATACCTTTCAGCAGTCTGTCGCTGTCTTACTCTCCTGCAAGTGCCGTGAATCTGGGCCCGAAACCTGTTGTTGGGATACTGCCAGGGAGATAAGGTCCTTCTTAGCCCCCAAGCTCGGCGCCGGACGATCCATCGACCTCCCGTAGTCATGCAGTATCAGCAATTTAGCGACACTAAGCCTCAGGCCTTAGTGCACACTCTTAACAGCAGAATTCACACAGCAAAAGTTGCACAGCAGGACAGCATATTTACAGTTTATTTGGCGATGGTCAGAACAAAGAAATCATGACCGTCTGCTCCGACTGCTCAGGCAAAACAACAGAAAACGAAAGGGACAGACAAACATAAACATCCTGTGAACAGGAAATACGCAGGCTGTGACACAAACATCCTGCTGCCTTTTAAGGTGGAACGGAAATATCCTAACAAAATCATGGGAGAGGAGGAGCAGGCAGAGCCGGAGCAGCAGTTGGCTGACACGTTGTCACTAGAAAGCATTCCAGACCCATCATCTCCCAGAACCTAGCGAACCTTAAAAGTAGGAGAGCAAAAAGCTTGAAGAAAGAGGGCACTTAGTGGCACCCGTAGAGGAGGTGATGAGGTTGACGAATGAGGAAGTGGGAGAGATGTGGGGTATAGAGCGGAGAAAGGAAATGTGGTTGTATGAATCAGTCCCAAAAGTCACACATAAAATTGATTCTTTGATGGGTACAGGGTTGTGAATGTATATCTATTGGCCTCAACTTGATGGGTTACCAACTGGCAAACCAGTCTAAAACTTTCCCCCAATAGTAAAAGTTAATATATCCCCCAAATAAAACTGTTCATCACCTGTTATGGAGATTCATCTTGACAGGGCTGAGATGCAGTCTGACTGTTAACTGCTTTTGGCTTTACCAAGACTTAAAGCATATCCTCTTTGTGACATCACACATGACATCAGAATGGCCTGTTTGCATTCAACCTAGACTATCTCCATGCCAACAGCAATGCCCAGTAAAGCTCTGCAACCAAGTAACCATCAACCTGACTATCCAGTTGTTTCTATCTAGACTATTGGATGTTGATTTTTTGCTCTCATGATCAAAGCCTGAAGAATAGCTGTGTATAATCTGAAAACTGGCTTCCACTGTTAAAGAAAATTAATTTTCAGGGACTGGGCAGAAGAGTAATGGTGGAGACCCCCTCCCCATCCTGACCCTTCCAGGGAGGAGGAAGAGGAAGACAGCATAGATTTACAACAGGGGGTTGAGGGAGGTAGTAGTTCAGAGGCAGATGAGGGGGAAAGTTGGGAAATCATGGAAGAGTCAGAACAACACCTGACTGACAAGTTGTCATTAGAAAGCATTCCAGACCCTCCATCTCCCAGAACACCATTATCCAAGTGGCTGGGTTCTATAACCTCATTCTGTAAAGTTTGAAATAAAAAGGACTGTAAGAAACTTTCCCCTGTCTTTATACTTTCCTGGGCAACCAGCCCGGAGCTGCTGACAACATCCTGACAACACTTACACTGTTATATTTATTTATGTATATAGTCACACGCAGTGCTTTTTTTCTTAAAAAAAATATGTTTAGGGGTACTCTCATTTTCTTACTCATATTGAAATACTGCCCCTCAATGAGGCCAAACTTAGATTCATAAAATGTTTAGGGGTGTGTGTACACCTGCATCCCCCCTCCCAGAAAAAAGCAGTGGTCACACGTGACTTTTTCTCACTGCTCAAACAAGTTTAGAAGCCAAATATTGAAAAAAATACAAGTGACATTTAAACACCACCAGCAAAATGCAATAAACAAAACGGCTGTGAGAAGCATCTTTTTAAAAATTGCAACTGCAATAAGACACTGTAGTACAGAGTGGTCCTCTTCATTGTTTCATGCCCTTCATTATGGTTTTTCATGTTGCTGTCATATGGAGAGCATGTGTTGAACCTTGAGTTGGATGCAGAAGGAACTAGGGCAGAACAAATCTGGAAGATGTGCAGCAGCATTCTGTGCCAGCTGTAATGCCCAAGTTGTCTTCAACCGCTGCCCTACAAGAAGCATGTTGCAGTATTTAAGCCTGCAAGTTACAGACCCATGGGTAAGTAAAGGAAGAGCCAGTGTGGTGTAGTGGTTAAGAGCGGTAGTCTCGTAATCTGGGGAGCCGGGTTCGCGTCTCCGCTCCTCCACATGCAGCTGCTGGGTGACCTTGGGCCAGTCACACTTCTCTGAAGTCTCTCAGCCCCACTCACCTCACAGAGTGTTTGTTGTGGGGGAGGAAGGGAAAGGAGATTGTTAGCCGCTTTGAGACTCCTGAAGGGGAGTGAAAGGCGGGATATCAAATCCAAACTCTTCTTCTTCTTCTTCTTCTTCTGTCTTGAAAAGGCCATATGCTCCACATGAACTGAAAATCGGGAAAGGCCAGAAATTCACAAGCCTTGCCCTTTCCAGCCCAATAGATCCCTAGTGAATGGCATTGAGGTTGGTGGCGCAGAGATGCCATTGTGGGTAAGGACTTTCACCAGAAGCTTCTGGATGCGTTTCTAACTCCCTCTTTGCGTGGCAAGTCCCCTCCCCCATGTGAAATGAAGACACTGGACACAGCATTTAAGGTTAATGGGCATAAAAAAGGCCACAACTTTATTGATTACAGAATTGGAAGGTATTGGCCTTAGGCATTGGCTCCTATCGACTACCCGGCATGGGGACCGGGAAGGGTTGTCCACAAGCCGTGGGAGTCCTGTTGAAGTACGCCAACTAGGATCCCACGGGTGTCACCGCTCTGGGGCGTGCCGGAGGCCCTTACCTCCCTAGGTTTTGGACAAGGCAACGCCCCCCGGAGTCCTCTACCGGACTACCCTTTCCTTTTGGGGAAGTTGATGGCGCTTCCTTCCCCCCTTCATTTGCATAACAATTGACCCCTGCCAATGCCTAACCGCCAATACCGAATAAGTTGTGACATTTGCTACGAGGTAGGCGAAAAAACCAAAAGGCTCGAAGTGCGCCGAATTGGAAAAATTCCTACCAGGCCCCTTGCGGCGACCAACCGAAGTCCATAGCAAGGTCAAAGCTAGCTAAACCTAAAGGGTGGGTGGGATGGGAAAACCGCTCGGCTGGAAAGGGGGCAAAGAGGGCGGTCCCCGGGCGTGCCTGGCCTTAAATAGGCTAGGCCACGCCTCCCCGGTCCGCTGATTGGCGGGCCGGGTCACCAATACGCCCGGGGATTCCCTGATCACGCGGGGGCAAGGGCCAGCCCCCGCGTGTGTGATGTGGGAGGGATTTCTGCCCGCAACCCCCTCTCCTCCCAGGTCGGAAATGGCTTTGCGTGGCAAATCCCCTCCCCCATGTGAAATGAAGACACTGGACACAGCATTTAAGGTTAATGGGCATAAAAAAGGCCACAACTTTATTGATTACAGAATTGGAAGGTATTGGCCTTAGGCATTGGCTCCTATCGACTACCCGGCATGGGGACCGGGAAGGGTTGTCCACAAGCCGTGGGAGTCCTGTTGAAGTACGCCAACTAGGATCCCACGAGTGTCACCGCTCTGGGGCGTGCCGGAGGCCCTTACCTCCCTAGGTTTTGGACAAGGCAACGCCCCCCGGAGTCCTCTACCGGACTACCCTTTCCTTTTGGGGAAGGTGATGGCACTTCCTTCCCCCCTTCAGCTGTGTCTGTACCCTGGGTATTAATACCTCACAGACATTTGATAGCTGAAAGAAATGGAACCTTGCAAACTTGAAATTATCTAGCTTTGCTGCCCAGAGCTCATTTAGGAGGAAGGCTGGGCTAAAAATCTAATGCAAATAAATTTATTTATTTATTTGCAAAAATCTAAGCTCTAATTGAATTGTCACAGATTTTACTGTTTGCTTGTTTGTGCTATTTCAACCCATTCCCCCCCCCCAAACTCTTCCCCTCTGTACCCATATATATGTATCTGTCAACTGAGGCTAATATTTTGTGTACACAAAGATTCTGGCACCTAGTCCATGAAAACTGATGACATAATAAAGTTGTTGGTCTTTGGGGTGATACAGTTCTTAATCACTCAGAGTACTATTAGTTTGATTACTGGTAAGTCATTTGTCTGAGCTAATGATTTATATTCATATTTGCCCCATGCCTATAGTCCTCAGTCGGTTTCATGGGTGGGGAAAACTTTCCTTTCCTTTCCTTTCCTTTTTGTTTTTGTTTTTCCTTTTTGTTATGATATTAAAATTCTGCTCAAGCTAAAATGTGATTATTGAGTGAATCTGGAAGGTATGTATTGCCAGAGGGAGTAAGTAACACATCTGTCAATATTTTCCATATGGCAGGAATTCAAGAGATACCACATCTTTATTCCTTCGGAAGATGTCTGGCATCCAAAAACCGATGATAGCAGCAACAAAATTATCGAAGCAGAACTGATGTAAACAGTGCCTTTGAAGTGGATCAAAGCCTTACAGCAAGTATTTTCAGAACAATGGTTCCTGAAAATAAAAGATCATTAGCTGTCAGTCTTAATGTTTCAGTTTTGACATCTCAAGAAATGCAGCTGCTTCCTTGGCAAGACTAATATATGAAGTCAGTTCATCTAGCTCATTGCTTTCTTCTGGGGCGAGAAGCATCTCTTCAGGGTCTCAGCCAGAGGTCTTCCCCAGTCCTGCTCCCTGACATCTCTTAAACTGGAGATGCTGGGAAATGAACTGATATGCAAAGCACTTTTCGCTGCACTGTAACCCCCAGTCTTGCTAAAATACTGGCTCTGCATCCTGTGCCTGACACGACACCCCTGTTTCCACTTTTGCAAGCCATTCAGTATCATTTCCTCCTAGCTACTTGTCCACCTGATTCTTCACTCCTTCCGAGGCTGCTCTGCATGGATACTGATTCTCTTTGTTAATGTGAGATTTCTGTACATCTCCACTAGTCTATCTTTGCTGTCTTAGCCTATATTGCTGGTGTTGGTGTATTGCCAAAATAAACTTGAAATGAGCCTTCCAGCATAGCCTTGAAGCACATCCTTGAGGCATGCTTAAAACATCTGCTAGACAATGAGAATTCTCCCCAGCGACAGGTGTCTTTATCAGGGGATGTCTGGTGAGATGCAGTTGAGTGTGAGGCAGTCAGTGTTGCTCAGTATGGCTGCTGGAGTATGTGAAAGTCTGTGATCCTGTCTCTGTGGCTGGATGGCTGAAGGGAGCTGTCAGGGACCATGCTGAGGAGGGCTGCACTGAGGAGGTATGGTGGGAGTCTCCCTCTCCCCCTGATTCTGATTCTGATCCTGAATCTTCCCAGGAACAGTATAGATTTGGAAGAGTGGTTTGCAGAGGGGCATAGTTCAGAAGGCAGAAGCTGGGAAATACTGGATGGGGAACAGCTAGCAGAAGAAACACTGGAAGAGAGAGGGTTAACAGATTCACTGTCTCTGGATAGCATCCACCCCCCTTCTCCAAAGTCACAGAGAACTCAGAAAGTGTCAGAGGGTCCAAGCTCAAATTACAAGACATAGGAGTGATGTAGATTAATAGGGATGGGGGGTGACCCTTAATTAGGAGCACCGCCATTTCTAGGAGATGTGTTCTTTGTGATCATTAAAGATTCTAACTGGTAAGATGTTCCTTTCATTTGATCTCCTATCTACTGCCATGGGGGAGGAAGCCAATTCCTCAAATCCTGACAGGAGCAGAGATCTGTATTTAGTCGCACTTTCACTTATGCAAGATTAAATATACTGCCTTCAGCTGTACTTGAGGGTCAATTTAAAAAAAAAATCCGCTGGAAAAACTGTTATGTCCATGTGGCGATGGCAGTTTTGAATCAGTAGCTCATGTGATTCTAACTTGCACTCTTTATAAAGATTTGAGGAGTGAGGTTCTTACTCCTCTACTACATACCAGGTCGCTCAACCATTGCGACTGTGTCCTTTCTTCTAGCAGATCAAGATAATCAGGTGACAGCAAAAACTGTAAAAAAAAATATTGCAGGGGCAATTTGAATAAGATCTATTATTTGATTATTGCTGTAAACCTCCAGAATGTATAGTTATAGTTGGTATAGTTAAGTTTTTACCTCTATCTTCAGTGTATATTATTTTATTTTATTGCTATGGCTAGCTGCTGATGCAAATAAAGATTCTGTATCTAGTTCTGTTTCTTATTTAATATGTAGACCAGTATGTTATGCAGCCTGTAATGTAAATAATAAAGATTTTAGAGAATAACTGGATGGATGAAGTGGTTATTCTTGCCACGGGAATTCACCAAGAGAGGGCTGGACTGCTGATGCTGTGAAGACGCAGGAAAAATTTTTGAGTAACTCTAAGACAGAGTAGAGGAACCTCAAAAGTTGGCGCTCATGCACTAAGAGGGTGGGTAGAGACTACTGTCTGAAGCCCTGGGAGTAGCTGAAGTTTCCTATGTTTGTCTGCACGGTCGTTACTCTAGTATTTATTTATCTATCTATCTATCTAACAGCTTCTGGAACTGTTGTAAGATGAACTTCCTGGATGAGATACCAACTAACCTCAGCAATTCCATGGTCCTCACCCACTGCATCCTGCTACATCCTTTCATTGTAGAGAACTAAGGAAAAAAGCATTCCTAGCAAACATGTGCCATGATGGGAGATGGAACGAAATCTTCTCGGTGGTCCATTTTCAATGGATGCCTCTGCCGTAACTGTAAGTAACTTATCCACCTTTCTGGTGAGATTGAACAGACTGGAGAAGGCTCCTTGTACTACCATCACCTGTAGTTTGAATGTATGGAAATTGACTTTCTGAATCTTAGAGGAGAAAAGGTGAGACCTCAGGCAGTTCTGCTCCTAGTAACTACATACATTTAAACAGAGTGATCATGGTTTAGTGAGTTCATTCACACAATCAGCTTCAGATTTCTAATTCAATATATTTATTAAATGCTACAAAGTAAATGAATGAGGAATATCTGATTGCATAAAAATGTCATTTTCTAACTAGCCTTCCATGAGTACTGTTTTTTAAAAAGTGTGTTAAGTACTTGTTTACAAAAAGAGCAAAATCCTTACACAAGACCACTTATGGATGCTGAAGGCACTGTGAAGCAATCTATGTAGCAAGTTGAGGCATATATCATACTAAAACCACCCCATTTTACATTGTGTTCAGGGTCTGGGTCGATTGATGATTGACAAAGGGAAACAGAAATGCACTCAAAATTCTTCAGCTGTGTGTATGTGTACATAAAGACACAATGAGTGTCTCAACATTTGTCATTCCTGTGAATAAGGAAGAATGGTAAATATGGAAGGTACTTGTATTTCTGTCAGATGGGAGGAAAATATCCTGTTATGTGTTGCAAAGGTATTCTTTGGATGTGCCTTGTCCCTTCTGCTATAAGACATGGATAGTAAGTATCATGGCTGAGATGCAATGACTGAATTGGGAAGAAAGGAGTGGAGGTTCTGCATTCACTGTACTCACTGAAAACAGTGGGGCACACTTCTGAATAAACATGGAAATGGTTATGCTATAAGAACTTGCACCGATCTACTGATGTAGCCAACTCACTTTCATGCCTTGCACTGGTATGAAGGATATGACTACAGGCTGTCTACATGCAAGGCGGGGAGATTATCACCCTTGGACCAAAAAAAGGCCATTAAGATTGCTATCCTAAATAAAATTACCAGGGAGCAAGCACAATTGAACACAATGGAACACACTTCTAATTAAGCATGCATAGGACTGCACAGTTAGGCAGTCTCTTGCTTAAATGCTTTCTCTCAGTTTAAATGAAAGAGCACCATTTTTGTTAACTACAGTTTTCTATGAGCCATATCGTTCTAAATGTGTTCAAATTACTGATCTGAATATGAGCCAAGTGTGAAAAATTAGAAGAGGACAAGCTTAGTCTCAAACCCACTCTATTTCATGGCATCAATGTATCTTATATGTGCCTTGAGGACTTCTTTTGAAGCATGGAGATCTTTTGAAACTCTCTTACATAAATTAGACGGTCAAGGCCATTAATGCCATCCCATCAATGTGTGCCTCAGTCACAAGAGTAGTATAAAATTTTAGCACAGACACTCTGCCCATCACTTTCCAGATCTAGCCTCATTAACCTACGTCTGCCTGAAAAACTGCATATGCAGCTACTATTGTGAATGATTTTCCTGCTCAGATAACACTTCTGGATGAATTGTGTTGACCATCTAAAAGCAGGTACTTCTGAAAATGGGCTTTGACTTGTTTTACTTTTGTTGGTTTTTTTGTTTTTAAAAATCACCTTACTAAACAAAACTAAGCATACAAGTCCATATTTTTGACCTTCCATTAAACAACAGATCTTCAAATCTTTATTTCCTACACAGTGGATTATCTGTAATGTCAAATGACTCTCCACCCACTAGGGACTCAGAAAATCTACTGACCGGTTTCTTTATCATTCATTTCTACCTTGCTTCATCAAAAGGTGTTTCCTCCCTTTACTTGGCTGGAGAATTGCATTGCAAAATTTCAAGCAATTTGATATAAACCTGCGCTGGTAAAAATGGGTCGCCTGATGTCATTGTGATATCAAATGATTGACAAGTGGGTGTTGCTGTCAGACTTGGTTTGCTGGAGATGGAGGAGATAATGATCTAGCCTGCCAGCTTGGTCCAGTTTCCCACCTCTGACTTCACACACACATACACACACACAACCTTCCATCCTCTCAACAATTACAGTCCCACAGATACATTCACCAAAGTCCATAATACAACACTGACAACCTAAGAAAATAAGGCTAATGTTACTTTAATCTATGATCCCACCCCAATAAAACCTCACGCTGCCCTTCATAGAGTCACATACATCATCCGATAACCTGCTTTCTGTTAATGGTGCTCTTTGGTCCAGATTGTACAGCTGCATTTTTGGGAGAGGTCCCTCTGGAGATGGAACATAGCTCTGAGCACATGTGTCAGGAATGTGCCCCCTCTCCCAGAGCACAGCAGAAGAGTCAGCCTCTGAAATTGAGCTAAGTGAGCAGGGAGCTGACTCTGCCACTGAGAGCTGTCTGCCTGAGTTTAGAGAAGACAGTCTGCCCCTCCCCCAGGCAAGACACTGTTAGCTCCCAAGGAGAGGAAGAGTTGGAAGTTGGACAAAGCATTGCCAGGCAACCAGCAGATAAGCCAGAATTGGAGGATGTTTCTTCTGCAGTCCCAGGACAAGGAGGTTAGAGAAGCTCAGAGAGCAATGGAAGGGATGGAGAAGAAAGGTGGGGTTTTGGCGTCCTTCCTGTTGGGGGAGGGACGGTGAGTCAGACTGAGATCATTATAACATGCTTTTCATGGAGAAGTCCCACATTCTTTCCCTGGTATTTCCAGTTAAAAGATGCAAGTTTTGAGAAAGCTTGCTGCGTGAGATTCTAAAGTGTATCTGCCAGTCAGAAAAAGAAAAAAGAAAACAATACTGGACTATATCAGGAATGGAGAGCCCATGGTCTTCCATATGTTGTTGACTACAATTCCCATTATCCCTGAACACTGGCTACGAAGACTGAGAGTGTTAGGACTTGGAGTTCAGCAACTTCTGGAGGCCATGAGAGTTCATCCCTTGGCTTGATGGACAAATAGTTTGACTTGGTGTGAAACAGCTACATAATTTCTCATAGCCTTAAAGAGAACTGTGAAGTGATTGATTATGGAGCAAATGGATAGGGAGCACTTCATGTACTGAGTGTCTTGGGTCATCATTCCACTTACTGATATAAAAGGAAATAACTGAGAGCAGATATCTGTATGTCATATTCTATCTGTCCGGGTATGAAGAGTAATGATACGGAAGATGATAATGTTCAAGTTATAGCCCTAAATTTAATCTCTAAGGTACCATTGAAGTAACGGAAAAACAAGGCCCAGTGTAACTGGTAGGGATGAAGGAATCTGATAATTTCAGTTTCTCTTTTTTGCCTCCTAAACTTGCATTTCTACTTCAGTTTGTGATTTTTGCCCCCACAAGAAAATGTCGTCAGCAGCATTTTAGTGCACAGGGCACACACTTCTATATACAATTGTGCCTAACATGCACACTTTTGCAAAGCAATTTATATAATTTAATGCACTTTTGTAAGTTATTTTCATTAATACATGCATTTGCATGCCCAGGTAATGCGACGTGCTGTTGTCATAACACAAGCAAACAAATAATGAAAAACCGCAGACAAGAATTATTGGATTTGAATTAGGCCACAACTTTATTGATTACAGATGTGAGATTTGACTTGGCATTGGGTATCACCCATACTAACCCAGACCCTCCAAGTGTCCCTATTTTCCAGGGGCATCCCTGATTTAGAGAAGCTGTCCTGGTTTCTGATTTGATCCTGGAATGTCCCACTTTTCCTTAGGATGTCATTATTTTCTTTGGATAAATGTTGGAGGGTATGGAGTTATCTATCCCCAGAGCCGTCTGAAGGCAATCCTGTATAGGGGAGTTTTTTAAATGTTTTATTGTGTTTTTATATGTCGGAAGCTGCCCAGAGCGCCTGTGGCAAGCCAGTCAGATGGGAGGGTATAAGTAGTAAAATTATCATTATGGAATGGGACGTCCCTATTTTCATCAGAGAAATGTTGGGGAGTATGCTATCCAGCCCACATGTTGGACATTTACCAGTGATCAAACCTGTTGAGGGAGATGGGGATGAGAAGCAGAGACAAATGAAAGGATGCAACCTTGAGTTGAGAGAGGGAAGGAGATCCAAAAGGTGACTGCAGTGCCAGGTGAGGGGGCAGGCCAGCTTATATGGCTGAGGAGAGGACCTGAGTGAAGCCTCCCTCAGGAGTCCCAGTCAACTCCACCCCAGAAGCTGCACCTATGATTGGCTAATTTTGTAGGAAGGCCAACTTGAATTCCCCTGGCTATCGGGAGAGGTTATAATGTATTCCATTGGTCAGAAAATGGTGGAGGGGCTGTGCTGAATGAGTGGGTATTTGTATTTACACTTTACCCAAGCTTATGCGTTTTTGTAGCACATTACTTGACTGAATAATGGTATTGTGAAATTCAAATTCAAGTTCAAGTTCAAATTTTGAAGGATGGCTCTCTTTTCGTCTATTACTTCAGAAAGTGTGAATTTGGTAGGTTCACCTTCACATACAAACTGCATTAAATTGCCCCCCCCCCAACTATTGCTAGTGCCTCTATTCTTGGACGTGAGTGGTCTTGCCATGGGTATGGTGGGTGTTGCAATGCTGTGCTGGTTCATATCCACATATAAGACCAGGAAAAGGCCCGTCATTGTTTCTTGCTGCTTTTGTTTTACTGCTGTGATTCTTTTCCCTGCGACTTTCTCTTATAAGAGATCTATGCGTTCTGCAGCATTGTCATTTACCATATTTACATATTTAATACTGTGGTCAAAACGTCCTATGGCAACTGATTGGATTATGCAAATAAGGGGTAGAACTGTTCCAGAACTCTGCCGCTTCATAATTAGGGTGGGAGGTTGCAGGAGTGAATGTTTCTTTATATTAAAAACTCACAGTGGGCTTTCAAAAAATCAGTTTTGTGGGGACACGGATCCCTTGTGAAAGTGGTGGATGGTGGGGAGGTGAGATGCAATGACTTGGAAGGAGGCAAATTTCAATATTGTTTGTTTCCTGTCTTTAAATATTTTTTTAAAAAATGAAAAATGAAAATGAAATGAAAAATAAAAGTTGTGCTGATGCTTGAAGGAATGGCTCAGATGGGAGTGGCAATGTATCATGATGTCGTGTTGCTACCGGGATGATCTTGTGTAAAAATCATTTTTTAAAAAAGATTATTGTTCACATAATGTTTTCATTCATCCTTAGAAATTTGGCTGAGCTGCATCCAGCGCTGTTAAAAAGAAAACAACAAATCTCACACATAAGCAACTAGATACAGTGGTACCTCAGGTTAAGTACTTAATTCGTTCCGGAGGTCCGTTCTTAACCTGAAACTGTTCTTAACCTGAAGCACCACTTTAGCTAATGGGGCCTCCTGCTGCCGCCGCGCTGCCGGAGCACGATTTCTGTTCTCATCCTGAAGCAAAGTTCTTTACCTGAAGCACTGTTTCTGGGTTAGCAGAGTCTGTAACCTGAAGCCTATGTAACCTGAAGCGTATGTAACCTGAGGTACCACTGTATAGGAGAGATATATAGCTTGGACTTTTTTCCTGAAATGCTAACTCTATTTGCATCGTGAAGCCCTCTTCTTTCTCCTCCCATATCCCCACATAATGCCTGAAGGCTGCACTGTTCAGGAGCCGACCTACCACTTCTATTATTGTGCAAACTAGGCCAAAGTTGCTTTCATAGCAGCTAATTAGGACTTGCAGCTACGCGAATATCACTCTACCTGGGAGTGAATGAAAAGGAAATCATTGCTGAGCAGTTTTTGCAAGCTTTGCAGATGCACTTTGAGAATCCCCATTGGTTGAGTAACTCTGTTTATTTGTATGTTGACGCTTGTGTGTGCGTGTGCTATTTTTCTAGAAAAAGAGATGCCGGAACTCACACTGAACGCCTCTGTTGTTCTCTTTTAATGGCAGCTGCACACACCTGAGAGAGGCCAGAACTGAGTTCTGGTGAGTTCCAGCTGAAAAAAAAGCCAACAAACACACACATATTTCTAGAATCTATTTGTTTAGATTGCATTCTGTAAAAGAATCAATTTTAGAGATGCTTAGGTGGGGCGTAGGGATGCGGGTGGCATTGTGGGTTAAACCACAGAGCCTAGGACTTGCCGATCAGAAGGTCGGCGGTTCGAATCCCCATGACGGGGTGAGCTCCCATTGCTCAGTCCCAGCTCCTGCCAACCTAGCAGTTCGAAAGCACGTCAAAGTGCAAGTAGATAAATAGGTATCGCTCCAGCAGGAAGGTAAATGGTGTTTCCATGCGCTGCTCTGGTTCGCCAGAAGCAGCTTAGTCATGCTGGCCACATGACCCGGAAGCTGTATGCCAGCTCCCTTGGCCAATAAAGCAAGATGAGCGCCGCAACCCCAGAGTTGGTCACGACTGGACCTAATGGTCAGGGGTCCCTTTACCTTTTTAGATATGGCATGACCAAACAAATGTTGGGAACCACTAGTCTAAAACATCTGGAAAGCACCAGGGGGAAGGTTGTTGCAGTGGCACTGGCACCCCATAGCATAACTGCCAGGTGGCTGAAAGACCACTGAAACCCAATGCAATTATCTGAAACTGACCCAGGAGACAGGATCGGAACCATTGTAAAACAGTGTCTCCAAAACCAGCATTGAAGAGTTGGTTAAGGAGGATGGTCAATGGTATCAAAAGCCACTGAGAGATCAAGTAAGAATAACAGTCATGCTTCCCCGTCCTTCTCTTGATAAAGGCAATCAATCTGTGCCACCAAGGCCAATTGAGTCCCATCAACAGGCCTGAACGCCAATTGGAATTGGACAGGATATTTGGTTTCATCCCAGAGTACTTGCTACTGCTGCAGCACGACCCTCTCAATCCTTTTTCCCAGAATGGTGTTATTTGTGACCAGGAGGCAATTGTCACAAATCAATGGATCTCAGGTGGGATTTTTAAAGAATTGTTGCTTCTTTAAAGCCAGTTAGAACCACTCCCTCCTGCAAGGATGCATAGACCACATCCTGAATGATGATAATATAATAATAATAATAATAATAATATGGAAGTGAAAGCTAGACCATATAGAAGGCTGATCGCCAAAGAATAGATGCTTTTGAATTATGGTGCTGGAGGAGACTCTTGAGAGTCCCAATAGTGCAATGGACTCCCTTGGAGATTTTTTAGCTGATTTTGGATGGCCTTCTGTTGTGGATGCTTTAATTGAGATTCCAGTGATGCAAGAAGTTGGACTAGTTGGTTCTATTATTGCTACCCCTGATCTCCTCCCAAACTGGTGGGTCAAGCTGGCAGGGACTGATAGCAGTTGCAATCCGAAACTTCTGGAGGGCATCAGATTGGGGGAGGACTGGTGTGTTTCTGTGTGTGTTACTACGAAGCCCCTGAAGTGCCTTATAGTAAGCTATGATAAGCTTTTTACTTACATGTTGGACATGGGACTACATGGATTAAAAGTCACAATTAATAGGCACAAAGTTTAAGGTATTGAGACTGCAATCCTACCTGGGAGAAAGACCCAATGAATTCACTGGAGCTTGATGGATAAAACTTTATTCGCATTAGCCAATGGCCATAACAACAGTAAAACATTACAGTATACGCAGAAAAGGAAATTTGATATAAGAGCACAATTTAAAGTCCTGAATCAGCCGTCAGTTAGTGGCCCTTATTCTGATTGCCCCTGCTATGAACCTAGCAACCTTGACTGTTATCCCCTCATTTTGATCTGATAGAAGAAAGGACATTGTGGCAGTGGTTGAGCGCCCTGGGATGGTTAGTACGAGTGGGGTGATGATCTCGCTCCTCAGGTCTTTGTAGAGAGTACAAGACAGGAGGACGTGTGCCGCTGTTTCGGTGCTACTATCTCCACAGGGGCAAAGGCGTTTCTCAGGCAGGATCTTTTGGAATCAACCCTCAAGTACCGCAGTTGGCAAAACATCCAGTCTTGCAAGTATAAAAGCACGTCTGTATTTTGGGATAATAAGTTTGTGCAGATATGGAGCCAGAGAATCAAAATGGAGAGGTGGAAAATGAACATACCAAGGGCAGAATCTCCTTATAGTGGCCAGGTTGTTCTGATGCTCGATATCTTTTAGATGTTGACCAGTTAGGCTGTTTGCTTTAGTAGGGCCCATAGTGAGTAGGTGTTGTGGGGATAGGCCACAAGAGTGAAGTTTTTGATAGACGGTTTTAAGCCAGGTACTTTTATGGAAGTCTTGAAGTACTAGGGATAGTAAACCAGGGGGATTTGAGGATTTGGAGTTTACTTCAGAGCAGACATGCTTAGTGTTGAACTTAAATCTATTTCTATTCCCTGCTGTAACAACAAAACAAAGAAAGATGAGGACACTTTAAGAAAACCTCTCCCAGAAAGAAGCAATCTCTCCTCTCTTCCTCCAACTCATAACCTATCTGATCCTATTATGTACACTTCCTTAATAGTCCTGACAAAGTTTCCATCCCTTCATGGGGAGATGGGCTGATTGCTCTCAATACCACATATTTTTCCAGACTTCAAGATAGGTTGGAAATACTTCAAAGGGATCATGCCTTTCTGCATCTACCAAGCTCAAGATGATGTAATCTTGGTGAAAGCAAGCCTGCAGATTTTGAGTGAGAGATTGACTAAGAAATCAAGACAGCTGAAAGTAAGCTCTGGGAGCATGGTGGTAAATAGCTGGCACTATCCTAATCACTGGTGAGACAGTGGATTTGGCTACCCATTGAAGTGTTTATGTTGTGTCTCCACCTATGTTCAACCTGTAAATTTGTAAATAAATTCAAGAAACCCAATAAGTTGCTGTGATCTATTGGGACCAGGGGAGACCAAACCTGGGTAAGCTCCATTTCTTTGTTGCTTTTACACAACTCGAAGAAGTGGGGGAAATTTAATACCCTCTCTGCCTATAGCATGAGTCTGTGGCCTTCTAGATATTGTTAGACTCTCCCATCAGCCCCAACCAGCATGGAGAATAGTCGGCTGTGATAGGAATTGCCACCATGAATTGCTGGCCAACCCAAGCTACAGTCAGTGGGTTGGGTGACAAAAGAGGGTTAGAATCAGGGCTTTTTTCCAGCTGGAACTTATCAGAACTTAGTTCCAGCATCTCTCAGGTGGTCGCCATTGCCATTATAAGAGAACAAGGGAGGCGTTCATGGTGAGTTCTGGCACCTCTTTTTCTAGAAAAATAGCACTGGTTAGAAACCTTATAGGTTAATGAAAGCAGATCTTACTCATCGTTTTGTTATGTTGAAAATGATACCAGAACACATTCGGCATATATTCTGAGTCAAATGTGGTAGGAGGAATTGCAACCCTTTCACTGGCATTTGATACCATCAAAGAGCAGCATTTCTTTGTATGCATGTTGTCCTGTCAAATCCAGTGTTTATGAAACAACCAAGGAATCAGTGCTGTTTTCTCCCTGTCTCTCCCTCAACCTCACAAAAATAGTGGTAATTGAATATATATGAGCAGGGCTTTTTGCATTCTGCACTGAAATAACTGGAATTTGTTTGTATTTATACATTAGGCAAATGATACATATGTAATTATTTTGAATAATTCCTTCTGAGTCTGTTAGCCATGAAACCCTACTCCAGTTTTAAAATGATGTCCAGTGCTCCCTATCATCTTCGTCCCTTTCCAAACTGTTGTTGTTACCCCCTCCAAATTATGTTTGTTTGTTTGTTTGTTTGTTTCTACACCACCCATCTGCCTGGGTTGCTGCAGCCACTCTGGGGGGCTACCACCCAAAAAATAATAAAATAATGAAAACACAAAACACAATAGATTTAAATCTGTCTTTGCAAGCTGAGAAACTAGAAACATTCTGCATCACTGAAAGGTAGGGTTCTCTGACTCTTCAGTCCTAGTTAGAATGTGTGCAATGCAATTCTGGAACTGTACAATATATGCATTGGAATATGCTTTTTAAAAATAAAATAAAATTAGGCAGCAGTGTGTGGCTGTAAAAAGGTGCAGCACAATCCTATGCAAGTTTATAGTAAGTTTTGTTTTATTTAATGGGGCTTCTTTACCTGTTAGCAGGCAAAGGAGTGCAGTCATACATATTCATTTCCCTCACTGAAAGCAGGGGATAGGAGATCATAACCCAATACTGATGCAGAAAAATTAACAGTTTAAGTGGGAATATCTTTCCTTTCTGAACTCCCCTCTAGAAAAATCTGTCATAGGCAACACATTCCTACAGTTGGTCTTGTATTTTTTAAAAATAATAATAATAATTGGCTGCTCTTTGTGTTCCCAATTAAGGGTTTATTAATTTTAAGGCAAAGGCAGATGCTGGTAAGCATTATTAAATCTAATTTTAAAAGATACAGTTCAGCTTTCTGTTGACACTAGAGCATGCACATTTGCTTTGAAGTTCAAATTGGCTGGAGTTTCTAGTTTCCTTTCCAAATTCTCTCAATCTTCACACATGAATATGGTGATGGCAGAAGGGCAATTATGTATTTATTTTTGAATGAGGAAGAAACACAGCCTCCTAAAAGTCTCTGCACTATATGTGGGTAAGGACGAAGGAGAAATTTGTACAGTTCATACTGTAATCTGAACACACAACATTCACACAGATCCTCATTTTACGATGCAGTTCTCCAACTAAAAACCACTTTTTAAAAGTGTGTGTATTGGGGAAATATACCTATATTAAATAAAAACAATTGTATAAAAAGATTGTAGTGGCCAAACTGGAGTGGTGGTTTGACACGTATTCTCTCAGGGAGAAGGAGAAGATTTCAATAATTGAGGAGGGGAGGGGAAAGTATTCTCAGGAAATTCTGAGAAATGTTTTTCAGTTAATACTAAATGAAACTGAGGCATCTGATCATAGCCTGCATTTTAATCAAGGCTTATATTTTGATCAGATTCCTGTATTCTAAAAATGAGCTTAAATTCACAAATGTTTCTTTCGAGACAGGAAACCAGCAGGCAAGGTCTTTGTCAGAGGCCCCTTTGGTTTATTGCGGTCATAAAACAGGCTGGGAGCAAAAGGTCACACTGACCATACAAATTATAGAATACAATCAAGGTTGCAAAAACACAATTAAAAAGTAATAATTATTGTGCCTCCCATTAAACTTGAGCCACATCTTCCTAAGGTTAAAAGGGCAAGAGCTAATACAAACAACAGCTGGCTTGAAAGGGGGGTGTAGATTTAAGGGGTTGCTTTCAAAACTGTTTTTATAAAGTTCCTTTTTTACTTAGAAAAGGTCTTTGCTTCTAAAAATCTATATATGTTATGTATGAAATATATTGGCTTAAATGTAATTATGCAAAGGATTTAGAAAGTAAGATTCTTATTTCATAGAATCATAGAAGAGTTGGAATAGACCACGAGGGCCATTGAGTCCAGACCCCTGCCAAGCAGGAAAAACACCATCAAGAGCACTCCTGACATATGACCTCCAAAGAAGGAGCTCTTTCATAGATGCTGTGTGGGAAGATGAACAAAAGATCTGTTCAGATAAAATTAGCCACCATCTGTTTTGGAGTGAATAGGGCAATAGGGCAAAAGGTGAAATGTTAGTTAAGGCGCCTAGTCTAGGGCAAAAGGTTATCTGGTAATTAAGGTGCCTTGTAGAGGTTAATGGCTATTTGTTTGCCAATTATAAATAGAAGGAAATATAGCTCTTTGTCTCCCATAAAAGGTAATAGGAAATGGGTGTATCTTTTATGATTGGTTCTAGCAAACAGCCAATAGGAATTTTAACCAGGCTGATTGGACAGAGGCAGCCAAAGGAGGAGCAAGGGGGCTGGGCTGAGGGAATATAAGTGCTGGCCATAATGGCAGGAGGGCAGGGCAGAGCTTGGTAACCATATACCACTGTGCCTCACATTTATTTGTCTGACAAATAAATTATTATTTTAATTTCTCTATTGCTGCGTTGAATATTTCATTCCAGCTAAGCGTTAACCACAAGCAGGGTGCTACAAAACCACATTTTTAGTTCATACTGGAAAAATAAAGGCAGTAATGGGCTCAGAGAGGAGGACTGTAAGGAGAAGTGAAGTCTGTTGTTTTGTTTTTCATTGAAATGAAAATAATATCGAACAATAATACAACTGGATCCACTGATCACCAAAAATTATCCATAGGCAGTGAAATTTGGGTTTAAAGGAAAGTTCTAGTATTGTTCTTTTAAATTAACTAGTTAATAATTAACTATTAATTAGTTAACAGGTAATTAACTAGTTTTCATCAAATAGTAATCCAACAAAAGGAAAGCCAAGGGAAACAAAAGCAGTTCTAACCAGATCCGGAGACAGGCAAGAGAGGAGCACTCTCCAGCCATGTCATGGTTTAAATTCGGATGGCCACACCCCCAACCAGTGCTGATTGGACAGCGGGGGCACCCCTGGATGGCGCCCCACCCTGTGACAGTGATGTGGCTGGGACAGCACGAGGGGGGCTTCAATCTCCACCCCCCACCGGATCACTGCTGGGGCCCGGATGCCCAGCCACAACTCCTCCCACCAGAAAAGGTGGGCGGACTTGTGGTGGTACAACTGCCTGGGGGAGAATTGGGCTTCAATTCTAGACCCATTAAACTCCCAGTGCCTGTCTACTACTACTACTACTACTACTACTACTACTACTACTACTAATTTATTTATATCCTGCCCTCCCCAGCCAAAGCCAGGCTCAGAGTGGCTAACAACAGTAAAAATAGTAGTTTACATAAAATCACAGTCAATTAATTGAATTACATTCTAAAATCAATTCAGAATCAAATTAATGGCAACCATTGGGCTAGAGTTTTATGAGGATTACAGAAGGAGGGAGGAGGTCAGACTGTGTCTTGGCCAAAGGCCTGGTGGAACAGCTCTGTCTTGCAGGCCCTGTGGAAAGAATAAAGTTCTGTGGGACTTGCAACCAACTACGTGTGCACAAAACTGCAGGCAAAAGTGGGGCAATTGGTTGTGATTTAAGTTCTGTTGTGGCAGCAGACAGGGAGATCTGTCAGGCGGATGGTACTCACGTTTAGAGAAAACACATGCTTCCTCCATGGATGCCTGCAGACCACTCAGCAGATGAAGATGTTGCACCCGAGAGGTTACAAATCCACTTTGAGCCTCTCTGATAAAAGAATTCCAGAGTTGAGATGTACTGCAACCTCTCTCCTCACCCTCCCACTTCTGGCAGTGAAAGTATACCCAGCTAATCTTAAACCTTGTTGTGGTACACATGGAGGCAAGTTCATAAATATACCGGGTTTGTATACATCACCATAATCTTGCATTGACTATGTAGACACATTAATTCAAGAGTTATAATCATTGCCACCATTTGCATGGGATGCACTGGCTTTTTATCTTAAGCAAAATTAAACTGCCTCTTGCCAGCATTAAGAATTTGAGGAGTGGGAGGCGGGAGAGAACTTGAGCCTTGAGGATATTTAACATGAATCCTATACATCAAGCTAAAATGTTCAAGTAAACCTGCTAATCCCAGAGACATGACAACCGTGCATTATTGCTAAAGCTCTTATTCATGCCATAATGACTTGAGAACATTTATTTTTAAACAAGATACAGCCTGCGTGTCATGTTGTCCTATCTCTCCCCCCCCCCCGAAGGCTAGTAGTTATTTGGATTAGCTGTGCAAGCACATATCACTATGTCTTTTGTGATGTGCTTAGCTGTAGACATCCTTTACCTTGGGTTCCTTCCAGGCAGTTCTTCTGGAGACAGCTGACTGCAACAAGGTGGCCCCCATCCCCCACTGTATTCCACAGATATATTCAAGGAGGACATTCTGCAGAGAGGAAACAAAATGCCTGTATTACTATTACATTTTAGTTTTGCATTGATTCTTGTACAAAGAAATTAATGATAGATTTAAATGAGATAGCTTTAAAACTACACAAATTCAAGTTACCAATCCTTGAAGAAAGCAAAGCTTTCTTTTCAAAAATCACACACGCAAAATAATGCAAGAGACATAAGAGGAACCACTCAAGTATGAGAGAGTCAAGGGTCAAAGTTTTCTCTTTAGAAAGCCAGGAAAGAATCAGAATCTGTCCCAGAATAGCAAACAAGGTGGCAAGCGTTGTCAGTTTTGGTTCCCAAACCCCATTAGTGATGTTGCGGGAGCTTGCCTGAACCTGGCTCAGAAGCAAAGCCCAAGCTTTTGAAGATCTCCATTAAACAGGAAGTGAGCATCCTACCTCCTGAAGTTTCTTTTCTGACTCAGATCAAAATCCCACTTCCAATGCCTGCCTCCAGCATTCCCCTGCCTCTTCCACCCCAGCTACTCACAAACACTCCTTCCCTTCTCCTTACCTGGTTGACTGGCAGGGTACAGGTGCGGTGGGAGCAACAGAAGAAGGGAGAAAGAGAGAGATTTTTCTTCCCCACCCCTCCATCCTTCCATTGTTCCACATAAAGGAGACTGGATGCAGGAGAGGTTAGTGGAAAGTAGTTCCCGCGGCAGATCCTCCAAATGTTCCTATTTTCCAGGGACAGCACCAGATTTACAGAAGCCATCCTGGTTTCTGACTTGATCGCAGAATGTCCCACTACACAACTAATAGAACATTCAACAATTTAAAAGCTCCCCAATACAGGGCTGCCCTCAGATGTCTTCTGAAGGTTGTACAGTTGTGTGTCAAGACCCCGTAACCACCCCCTCATTGAAATGAAACACACAGGACACAAATATTATGTTAATGTTATTGGGCAAATTTTGGCCACAACTTTCTAGATAACAAAATGTGAGCGGTATTGGCTTAGGCATTGAATGCCTGTTGTGCAGGGAGTCCAGTAAGGGTAAACCACCAGAAAGGGGAGCCCCATTGATACAGACCAACTTGAGCTCCCCCAGGTGTTCCTGTCGGGGTCGTGTCGTAGCCCTAGCCCTGGCCCGGGCTTCGGACAATCCACACATCCAGATTCCTTTAACAGAATACCCTTAAGCTTGGAGGGGCAGGTTATGGCCACCTCTTCTCCCCCATCAAAAGGTCAAATAATGCCTAGAGGCGAGCCAAGAGGAAGCCTTCCAGCTCCCGCCTTGGCTTAAATTGTCCTGGCCACACCCTCACCAGCCAGCGGATTGGATGGCTGGTTGCTGTTGTGGCTGGGATCCCCCGGGCAATGCGGGACTTTGTCCCCACCCCCAGGGGAGAGTAGGTGGCCACACAGTCCACTGCAACTCCTCTCCACAGTGAGGTGGAGTGGATTTACTGTTTCTCCTTGACTCAGAGGGGTCGTGTAACACCGTAACCCTCAACATTTTTGCAATGAAAATGGGGACGTCCTAAGGAAATGCAGGACATTCAAGGATCAAATCAGAAACTGGGATGGTTTCTGTATATCTGGGACTGTCCCTGGAAAATAGGGACACTTAAAGGGTCTGCAGTTGGGGTGAGAACATAGCCCTGTGTGGTGTTTGCCCTCCTAGGTGGGTCATAAGGAAAGGGTTAAATGAGTGTGAAGTGATTGCCCAGTGGGAACCCAAGGGGAGGAGTCAGAGTTAGAGTTGGAGTTGTTTGGAAGTCAGTTGGGAGTTGGAGAAGGAAGAGGGAGGATAAGTCTGTGGGTTGGTCGAGTTTTGATGTGAGAGAGTGAGAGAAACTGATAGGAGGAGTCAGATAGACAGTTGGGATATTCAGTTAGCAGTTATTAATAATAATAATAATAATTTTTATTTATACCCCGCCCTCCCCAGCTGAGGCCGGGCTCAGAGCGGCTTACAAGCAATAATAAAAACAAGTTGAATGATTACAACTTAAAAACAAAATTAAAATACAACATTAAAATATTGAAACATTGAAATATTAATTATTAGGAAGGTATAGGCCGGTATAGAAACTAAGGATAAGAAACTGACAAGAAAAATTAACTGAAACCATAAACTTGTTCATGCTTATAAAATAAACTTAATTATTTGTTTTAATGTTAACAACTGTCTGGACTCAGTGTGTACCCGAGAGAAACGGGTTGGTGGCAGCGGGAAAGTGATCATAGTGGTGGCACAGGGATCAATAGACCGTCAAACGTCCGGGGACCCTGTGTGATCGCCACACCCTGTTTCACACACTCCTTATAGGGAAGGCATCCAAGGATGAATTGTTATACTGGATGGTGTGGAAGGACACAACCATCTCATGGAACTTAGGTGGGCATCCTATCTTGTGAAGAGTCCTTTTCGGCAGTAGTATTTGTTGGTGTAATGTCTTATATCTTGAGTCAGCACATTCCCCACATCTGGATGTTGAGAGATAAGAGAGCAGGTGCACTGGGTAATCTGGGAAATAGGGACACTTGGAGGTTCTATATATGTTCAGGGCCCTTTCTCATGAATGCCCAATCCAAGTCTGCAGGGGAAGATGGGTGGTCTGACCAGTGGGCATGATGAGGTCAGGAGGTGTGGCCAGCAGGTGACTTCCTCCTCATATATGTAGTGAATTAATGAGGGGTAGTCAAGAAGGCAGTTTCTGCATGTGCTGTAGAGGGAAGTGAGGGGCAGATGGAGCTCGTCAACTTGGGAAGGTAGCCCATCTAGGAGAAGGAAAACTCTGATCCTAAACCTCCATTGCCTTCTGGAACAACTTCAGGAGAAGAAGAGGCTAAGGAGCAAACCTGACACAAATCCAGAGTGGAGTCCCTAAGATGGTTGGATGGTGGCTTGTAAGCCTCCTTCCAACAAATTATGCAGCCAAGCTAGTGCTAGACGTATTGCTCTGCTTTCCTTTGGACCGCATCAGCCAGACAGAGAGTCAGGTCTTGTTATCTGGGCAGTCCAAGACCTCCAAACACGATGACCAAGCTTGCACCCGGTGGAGGTCACTTAGGTGCTGCTTCACCCTTAGAGGCACCCTGTACTGTCTTTTGAGATAGATGGATGTGTCAACAGTGTTTGAATACACTTTTTAAATTCTCTATATAAATAGTTTTAACTTTCGTAGTCATCCATACAAAGTACCCTTCTTTTTGTTTTATCTACCAACAGTATTAAAAGAGAAGCAAGAAGTAGATATCCTTCACTAATTGAGAAGATGTGCCATCTAGTGTAAAGGGAGAGGGAGAGACTGGCCGTTTATTTCCTCTCCCCCCCTTCTCTTTTAGTTGCAAAAGCAACTGATTAGTCTTATCTGCACATATATCTTTCTCATTTTTATCTAAGAAATGATGGTTATGAAGTTTACATGGGGAATATCTAAATTCCTTCTGCCAATTATTTTTTGTCAAACTCCAGTAGGAACAAAAACTTGTTCCAATTCAGGCACAATTTGCAAATTGAATATTTTTTTTTTTGGTAAATTGGTGCTTTCATTCTGCTTCAACAGTGATGTATCTAAATTACCTTCTGGATAAATCGGAGGACTGAAAAATCCATTTTTACCTTCCCTGCAGAAATGCATGTCTGTACCATAAGCAAATAATTTATTTTTTTATCATTGTCTCATAAAACTGGGATTTAATTCCAGGCTCTGACAAGTTTATGAATCCTCATAAATATTAGGAAAGAATTGGAGATGCATGCGGTGTTTAAGGAGAATGATAGAGTTGCAAGGTTAATTTGCATTGCAGACTGAAACAGAATCTCCGGGTGACAACAGATTATTTGAGTGTTGTTTAAATCCAAATGGCTAATACCTATACTTTAGCATCCTGTTCTTCCCATCTTGCAGATGAGTGGGTGATTCTTTATCTAGATTATTTATTTTTTAGCTTGATAGCTGGAAATAATTGCGAAGGTAAGGACTGAAGAGAAAGTTTGGAAGCTGCAATGTACAAAGGTGACATATACATGCCATTTACATTACATTTTGCCTCCCACACTGCTCAACACTGGTATGTGGCCCTTGTAGTTTTCCTGCATGACTGGGTATGTTTATCCCTTGCTACATTTGGGTAACAGTCAGGGCTGTCTTAAGCATATCTGGTGCCATGGTGCAAAGATCCCTCAGGCGCCCCCCTCCCGTTTCCCAGAGTTGTCGACCTTTTCCCAAGCCTCCTGCAGGGATTGCTCTCCTTCTGCGGAGACTTGGGAAGGAAGCTGCATGCCCGCCAGCCATATGGTTGATGGGGCACAGCTGGCAGGTGTGTAGGAAAAGGGAAGGCTGCCGGCAAAGCCGCACAGCTTCCCCACTCGCTGGGGCACCCCTGAGAGGCCGGCGCCCTGGCGTAACGTGCCAGTAAGCCCAATAGGAAAGACGGCTCTGGTAACAGCAAGACTGCAAACCTTTAAAGCATGTCAATGCACTTCAAGGAATTCAATGAGAAATCCAAATGTTCAAACCTGCAAATAATGAGCAATAAATATTTTCAAAATAAGTTAACAGCTATTTGGTAAATTCAGTGTGTGAGTGTGTTTGTGTGTAACCATTATTCCATGGGGGTGGTGGGGAATGCATGTTTCCATGGGCTATCAAATCTACCCCCTTGAAGAAAGAGGGTTGTATACAATGACAGTAAATTAATATTCAGTTGATAGAGGTCAGACATTTTCATTTAATAAGAATTTGTTACAGGAGTCTGTAACTATTCATTTGCATCCTAATAGGAGCCTAAAAGCCAGCTCCCATCACTGTTGAATTTAGCTTGTGCAGAACAGAAACATCAGAATATTTCCTGGACTGACTTGAATAATGGCATAAAGTTTCCGTTACTCTATTCTTTCATGTTTCCTAGTTTTCTTAATAATGAGAGGGTGTGAAGAAAGCACAAAAGTCTTCTGTTGCCTTTTGTAATAAACTTTATTATTAATAAATATTAGGGAAGGATGGTTCTGTCTGTCTATTTTGGCTCTCTGCTTTTCTCATTTTCTCAATTTTAAATTCAGTTCTCTACATTTCTGCGGCAATTTGCAAAATAAAATAGAATAAAAGTCATGAAATTTCACCAGAATTTTAGTGTTAATTTCTCTTATCAAATTCCCCCTTTTTTGCAATTTTACATAATATACATGTACTTCAACATCAATCTCCCCTAATATAGGGGAAATGTATGTTATTTTCACTAATAGATGCACTTATCTGCACAGTTTACGCTAGTGTTTTTGTACATGTTAGTTAACTAGAGAATTGTATTGCAAAATTCAGAGGTGCGTGAGTTTCAGATGATGGCTGTGTTTCGGTTTGCATATTGCTTCAGAGAAAAAAAATATACATGTTGAGCAGGGAGGAGAAGGAAGTTTGGAAACAACCTCTGTCCTTCCAAGTCAACAATGCACCATTAGCTCCCCAAGAACGCTTTTTAACAACCAGCTGCAAAACTCAAATTTCTGTCTCTGCATGGATTTTGCAGATAGAGGATAGCTAGGAGCTACTCCAAGGCAAATAGCGTGTGTGACACAAATCCAGTAACTTGAAGTAACAACCAGCTATCAAGCTGTACTAAAGCCTAGAGGGAGTGGCCCATTTTGTATTTCTAAAGAACATGTTTTGGTCTTTATAATACTATGGACAGATTCAAATACATACCCATGCTTACCCACTATGAATTGTGCAATGAATAATGAGTGCATGTCATATTGAGTGTGACATGTCCATATTCACAAAGGCCCAGTGCACACAATACTTTTCTCAAAAATAGGAGGGAGAAATGCTTCATTCAGCCCTCTGTCCATACTAGTTTAGCGGGACACGGATGGTGCTGTGGTCTAAACCACTGAGCCTCTTGGGCTTGCCGATCAGAAGGTTGGCATTCAAATCCACACAATGGGGCAAGCTCCTGTTGCTCTGTCCCAGCTTCTGTCAGCCTGGTAGTTTGAAAGCACACCAGTGCAAGTAGATAAATAGGTATTGTGGGGACAGAAAGGGAAACAGCATTTCTGTGTGCTCTGACTTCCATTAAAGTGTTCCGTTGCACCAGAAGTGGGTTAGTCAGTGTGGTGTAGTGGTTAAGAGCGGTAGTCTCGTAATCTGGGGAACCGGGTTCGTGTCTCGGCTCCTCCA
This sequence comes from Podarcis filfolensis, assembly GCF_964270895.1. Classification (NCBI taxonomy): domain Eukaryota; kingdom Metazoa; phylum Chordata; class Lepidosauria; order Squamata; family Lacertidae; genus Podarcis; species Podarcis filfolensis. Next base: position 19,044,570 of record NC_139603.1, read on the forward strand.
CATGCAGCTGCTGGGTGACCTTGGGCCAGTCACACTTCTTTGAAGTCTCTCAGCCCCACTCACCTCACAGAGTGTTTGTTATGGGGGAGGAAGGGAAAGGAGAATGTTAGCCGCTTTGAGACTCCTTAAGGGGAGTGAAAGGCGGGATATCAAATCCAAACTCTTCTTCTTCTTCTTCTTCTTCTTCTTCTTCTTCTTCTTCTTCTCCTTCTTAGTCATGCTGGCCACATGAACCAAAGAGCTATCTGCAGACAAACACCAGCTCCCTTCACCTGAAAGTAGAGATGAGCACCCCAACCCCATAGTCACCTTTGACTGGACTTAACCATCCAAGGGTCCTTTACCTTACTAGTTTAGCGATGAGTGAACATGCCCAAATTCACCTCAGATCAATATGGAAATAATCTGATATCCCCCCCCCCAATTCTTAAAAAAAACAGGCCTCAGACCAAGCCAAGCCAATCTGAGGGGGTCATAAAAATGCCTCGCATCTCAATCAGTTCTCATGGTTCCCCATTTCCTCAATCCCCCTTCACTTCATTTCTGTTTCACATTTCACTAGTCATGAGCTCAGTTCTCCACATTTCCACATCATTTTGCAATTTGTTTCAAAGTCCTTGTGAAAATTCACCACCGCTTTAGTGTGAACACACGTAACATGTCATGTTGCTTAATATGCACATTTTTGCAAAAGAAATCCTCCTAAAATATGTGTATTTGTGTGCCACCCCCAATATATCTATTTTTATGTACACTTTAGAACAAGGTTTCCCAAACTACAGTAGGATTCCCATAATCCGTGGCCACTGGCTCCGATAACTAGGGATGATGGGAGTTGTAGTCCTACAGCAGCTGGAGACACAAGTGTGGGAAACCCTGCTTTAGAATACTAGATACAGTTTTGTATGCACATACCTGGTTGGAGAACTGTGTTGCAAAATTCAAAAAAGTGTGAATTTTAAAGAATGGCTATATTGTTTCAGAAAAAGCAAATTAGGAATGGAATTGTGTTTCTCCCCCATTCCTATGTCAGGAGATGGCTAAAGGGAGGTTTTCCTTTTCTCTCCTTCCTTCTGTGTCACCCTGATTTATTTATTTTTTGAAGTAGCATCAGGATTCACTAAACTCAAGGGATCCTCAGAGATGTTCTCCTAAGGGCTCCTGCAATTGCAAAATCTCCTTTCAGTTCTCTGTCCATGCATTGCTGTTCCAGCTGACTGATGGGAGAGGAATGAGAAGGTGTGTTTCAGGAGTTGGAGAGGGGATGGGAAGGGGGTTTGGGGGGGGCACAAAGGTTGGCAAGGATGGTCAGAGAGGAGAATCAGGAATGGAAGGCCTGCATTATATGATGTGAGCATGCTGTGGCGTGGTTTGCCCATTCATTCAGCTACCAAAGGTATAATGTCTGTATCCCAGGTTAAAAGCAGAACTGGGTTTGTGTTTCTTCAGCAGAAATGAGCATCATGTAATGTAGCAGTTTCGATGAGTTCCATCTTCAGCATTCACTTTTTTAGACTGCCGCATTTTCCACAGACAAAAATAAGAAACTGTGCAGCCCCCAATAGTAGTTAAACACACTTCTAATGACAAATTCCTATGCAATCCATGTATTATCCTTCATCAGCACAATTTAATGACAACTCTGCAATGAAAACATTTCCCTTCTGCTTTATAATGATGTCATTACACTACAGAACCATGAGAGTAAATGCTTTTAATCTTGGGGTTTGAAGAGAGACTGTAAATCAGGAAAGAATAAAGTATGTAATTTTGAGAGATTAGCTATGATTAATATTCAGTCATGGAAGACACTAAATGTCGACACATTTAGAAGTACATTCTTCTAAAAGGAATTTTTGCTCACTGAACTTGTCAGCCATTAAGGTGCTCTGAAACGGACCGCTGGCTGCACAGTGATATCGAGAAAAAGATGATGTGATTTTTGCCCATCCGTTGCATTCTAATTTATTGTGCTAAACGTGCTTATCTCGCTGAAAATAAACACACAAAGATGTTTTCTGCCCCCACCTTTAAAAAAGGTTTCAAATAAAATAAAATAAAATCCAGGGACAATTTAATAGGTTGTTTAATCTTACTGACATAATATTGAAGATTGCCATTTCTGTTAATAAGAGATCAGAGACGAGCACAGAAATTACACATAGATTTGGAAAGTTGTGGTGGCACTTCCAAAGGCATCTATAGCTTTACAGTGATACTTTGGTTCTCGAACTTAATCCATTTTGGGAGTCCATTCAACTCCTGAAACTGTTCAAAAACCAAGGCACGGCTTCCGATTGGCTGCAGGAGCTTCCACACTCAGTTGGAAGCCACATAAGCCACGTCGGACATTCGGCTTCCTAAAAACATTCACAAACCAGAACACTTACTTCCGCATTTGCAGAATTCGGAAGCTGATTTGTTCAACAGCTAAGCTGTTAAGGAACCAAGGTACCACAGTATTTATTTTGCCAGCCATGGTTTATTCTACCTATATTGCAAAGCCCTGCCCTTGCGTCCCCATCTTCTCCATGCCATGCCAAACCAAACCAATGGGTAGGCCAGCCCCATTGACCTCACATGGAGAGCATTGACCCAGTGAAGTAACAGCCTAGGCAGATATACCCAGACGACTTAGCTTCAGGATGCCACTGAGTAGAACTGGCAGCTGAACACCAAGTAAATTGTCAGGATGCTGTCACAGGCTCCTGGCTGGTTGCCCAGGAGTGTATAAAGACAAGGAAAAGTTTCTAACCGTCCTTTTTTATTATAAACTTTACAGAGAGAGGCTATAGAACCCAGCCTCTTGGATAATGGTGTTGTGCCAAGTGAATCTCCAGCTGTCTCCCACTTCCTCATTCACCATCATCATCACCTCCTCTATGGGTGCCACTAAGTGCCCTCTGTCTTTGAGCTCTTTGCTCTCCTACTTTTAAGGCTTGCCAGGTTCTGGGAGATGGAGGGTCTGGAAAGCTTAATAAGGAAAACATGTCAGTCAGGTGTTGGTCTGACTCTCCCATGATTTCTGAACTTTCCCCCTCATCTGCCTCTGAGCTGCTACCTCCCTCAAACCCCTGTTGTAAAACTATACTGTCTTCCTCTTCCTCCTCCCTGGAAGAGTCAGGATGGGGAGACGGTCTCCACCATTCCTCCTCTGCCCAGTCCCTGAAAATTAATTTTCTTTAACAGTGGAAGCCAGTTTTCAGATTATACAAAGCTCTTCTTCAGGCTTTGATTATGAGAGCAAAAAATAAACATCCAATAGTCTAGATAGCAACAAAATGGGTAGTCAGGCTGATGGTTACCTGGTTGCAGACATTTACTGGCCATTGCTGTTGGCATGGAGATAGTCTAGGTTGAATGCAAACATGCCATTCTGATGTCATGTGTGATGTCACAAAGAGGATATGCTTTAAGTCTTGGCAAAGCCAGAAACAGTTAACAGTCAGACTGCAGCTCAGCATTGTCAAGATGGATCTCCATAACAGGTGATGAATAGTTTTACAATTGGGGGAAAAGTTTTAGATTGGTCTGCCAGTTGGTAACCCATCAAGTTGAGGCCAATAGATATACATTCATAACCCTGTACCCATCAAATAATCAACTTTATGTGTGACTTTGGGACTGATTCATACAACCACATTTCCTTTCTCAACTCTATAGCAGCTTTTTCTCTGTATTTGAAAAAAAGTAACAAAGGAGAAGATAAGGAACCAGGAATAAGATTTGGATGAGTATGGTGAGGATTTAAGCTTTAAAAGTGAGGGGGCTAGGAAGATAGCTTTGTGGTCCAGCATAGGAATGATGGGTGCTTCATATTATTGAATTCCTGTACCACAAAGAAGAAGACTTTGAGCTCTTTGCTCCTCTACTTTTAAGGCCCGCCAGGTTCTGGGAGATGGTGGGTCTGGAATGCTTTCTAATGATGACATGTCAGCCAGCTGCTGCTCCGGCTCTGTCTGCTCCTCCTATCCCATGATTTCCCCTCCCACAAACCACTGTTGTAAATCTATATTGTCTTCCTCTTCCTCCTCCCTGGAAGGGTCAAGATGGGGATCTCCTCCACTGCTCAGTCCCTGACATAAGGGAATGCAAAGGAAGGCAGTGGAGGATTTAAACTCATTCTGCTGGCTTCCTAAAGGAGCAGAAAGTTGGGAAGCAGATGATGATGGAGCCAGCAGGAGCTAGAGGGAGGATAGAGAGCCAAGTGGCTTGAAAACTACAGATGTTGCAGCATTCCCCACCCTTACAGAACAGAACAGCCCTGAAGGATGGTGCTGAATGATGCTTTCACAGTAAGCGGAGGTTTCCTATTTGTCATGGTTTTTTGTTGCCTGTGTTTATTTGTGGCCATCTACTCTTCACCCAAAGAGAGCGAGTGCATTCACATGAAATTTGCAATTTTATATATGGATGCACATTTAGAAATAACTACCATAATTGAAACAGAAATTCAATATATCTCACCCCAGTAAGAAAGACTGTGACCAGGTGACATGTATGCCTGTTCTAGGTTGATCTAAAAATCAATGGGCAACTTCTTTCTTATCATTCTTTATTTTAAACTCAACTTGAATTTATCCGAAATTTGTATCTGCTGTAAGTTTACACCAGTTTATGCCAGATTGCTTTATGATGGCTTCTTGTGTATAGGATTGCTCCCTTAGTGAATCTGTGGTTGTTGTGAGACTTGATCTTGGGATTTCTGGGACTACATCTTATACTGTTTGCTGCTATGTTCTCTCCTGTTAAATTTGGGGTGGAAAGCAAGCACGATTACATATTAAACTTATTTACGGAAATGGTAACATACATTTTATGTAATCAAGCAAGAAGCATTGATATTGGAAAGAAATAAAAAAGGGTGATAAATTTTAGCTTCACGAAATGTTGCTAGTACAGTTAGTAATAGGACAATTAAATTGTGTTGTAAAAATGTGTTTAGAGGTAAATGCTGAGCAATCCTTATCTACATGCAGATGGAATAAAAGGGAATACTTCATTGTCTTCTAAAGTCCTGGGAAAGTGAAATGTACCAATAAAACTATAGAATCCACCATAGGGATATCCAATATCCTTGAATATGTGAAATTTGAAATTTCAGTACACCTGTGTTTATTTCCTTTAACTGTTACTGCTTTTAAAAATTATAAGATTTAATCGGTTTTGTGAATTGCAGTGCAATCCTAACCGTATATAGTCCAACTGAATTCAATGGATCTTAGGTAAGTGGGATTAGGATTTCATCATTAGTGGTGGCTGCATCAGGAAATAAAATCTGGGAGTGCATAAAAGGGGCAGCATTTATTTCTAGGTGTTCCACATGTGAAGATCGCTGAAAGAAAAATAAAATATGTCAGATAGGAATCCAGCATGTGAGTTCCTTGTTTGCTGTGAGGGACTGGCAGTGCTCTGATGAGTGAGTAGCAGAGGTGGGGAGCAAGGCAGAGGCTGACTCAAGGGAAGGGATCAGTAATTTATTGGGTTTTGTGCCTCTTGCAAGGCAGGAGCCATGGCTGGAGGAAGAGGAAGAGTCAAAGCAGTTGGAGATGGGGGAGAAGGTGCAGGATGCTCTAGGAGCAGAGGAAGACAAGCCAACTGAGAGGGGTGGGGTGGTAGAATCCCCTCCATCCCATCCCAGGCTGTCTTTCAGGACCAGGAAGGGCTTGAAGGGGCAGAAACAGAGGCGACTTCTGCATAGGAGAAGTCACAGCTTGTTTGTGAATGCCCTATCAGGCAGGAGTACTTCAGTTTCAGTGGCGGCATGGTCACGCGGTTGCGCCAACAGTCCGGCTTGTAAGTGTGTGCTATATCAATGACAAAATAAACTACTTACTCCCTTGGGGGCTGAGGGTGCTCTGGAGAGATTGAAGCAACCCCAAATCTCTTCCAGCCATTGATTATGCAAGACACAGGGAGGAGATGCAGAATGTGGGGCATGAGCTAGGGCTAGAGGAAGAGGTGCAGGACACACTAGGAATGGAGGAAGAAAGGGTTCCCGAGAGGGGCAGACTGGTAGAATTCCATCTGCCCCCTTCTTCGTCAATAAACAATTAAACTACTGGCTGTTTATCCTCCTTGGGGTGGGTGCACTCAGGGCACTTTGGAGGTGCTTGCCTGATGCTCCCCCATGGCACCACCCGTGGTAAAAAAAGGTGAGGTAAAGGATCCCTGGACGGTTAAGTCCAGTCAAAAGCAACTATGGGATTGTGGCACTCATCTCGCTTTTAGGCCAAGGGAGTGTGGCGCTGTGGTCTAAACCACTGAGCCTCTTGAGCTTGCCAATCAGAAGGTCAGCAGTTCAAATACCCACAAGGGGGTGAGCTCCCATTTCTCTGTCCCAGCTTCTGCCAACCCAGCAGTTCAAAAGCATGCCAGCGCAAGGAGACAAATAGGTATCGTTCCAGCAGGAAGGTGAACAGTGTTTCCGTGTGCTCTGGTTTCCATCACGGTGTTCCGTTGCATCAGAAGTGTTTTAGTCATGCTGGCCACATGACCCGGAAACCTGCCTGCAGACCACCCATGAGCCTTAATTAACTAAAGTTTAGTTGATAATGAGTGGTATCTTTTATTTGTTAAATGTGCCACGATGCAAATTTGTACTTAATTTCATTTAATTGATTTAATCTGTTTTTTTGTTTTTTTAAAACAACATGATTAATCAATTAAAATACTTTGAATGGTAGATGGTTCTGACAATCTTAATTGTATTTTTAATGAGTTTGGTTTAATCAAAGGCAAATTTGCGAACCTCCATTTCCATAGTAACCAAAATCCATTCTACTTCCCTAATCAACCACTGTTTAGATACTGGAAGACCAGCTGAGCGAGATGAATAATTTTAGTCCAGACTAAGAGGGTGAGAATTCGGAGCACTGTGATCTCTATCTACAGATCTTATAACATCGCCTTTCCCCTACCCTGTAGTGGAATTCCTTTATTAACATTGTTAATGACCAGTTTTTAAATGTCTTTGAGATATTTTGCACTTTACCAATGCACACATATTTAACCTACTTCAGAACCAACAGTTGCTTGTCACTTTCTGAAAAGCAGAAATGAGAACCTGCATTCTACTTGAAATGGAAAAGGCAAGCACAGAAAAAAATGAGAGATTTATAGATCAGTTGTAAGGATAATAATAATAATAATAATAATAATAATAATAATAATAATAATAATAATAATTATACCCCGCCCCATCTGGCTGGGTTTCCCCAACCACTCTGGGTGGTTTCCAACAAAATATTAAAATACAATAAAACATCAGACATTAAAAACTTTCCTAAACAGGGCTGTCTTCAAGTGTCTTCTAAAAGTCAGATAGTTGTTTATTTCCTTGACATCTGATGGGAGGGCATTCCACAGGGTGGGCACCACAACCGAGAAGGCCCTCTGCCTGGTTCCCTGTAACTTCGCTTCTCACAGTGAGTGAACCACCAAAGGCCCTCGGAGCTGAATGATGGAGGTGGAGACAGAAATGGAGAACTTGTGGCCCACCCATGGCCATCTCAAGACAGTTTCTTGCCAGAAATGGACTATCAAATGGTACCACCACCACCTCAAAGTCAAAGTGCATGGTCCTCAGGGCTGATTAAATTATGTTGGCACATTTGGCAGAAAAATTGCCCAAGCAATTCTCTCGCTCCCAGGTAGTGAAAATAAAATAATTTAAAAATAGCAACTTGCCACCTTTTCATGGCAGCTCAAATAAGCTGCCAGAAGGAGTCACATTACTCCTTAATAGTGTGACCAGATATATGCCCTCCTGATGTTTTGCACTACCATGTGTGTGTTTAAAGCAAATGTGGATATTTTCACATTGGCAGGGAGAATGTGAATCCCCCTCCCCCGAAATTTGTTCTGACAGGATTTATAAAGTAGCCCATAAATGAGATACTTGGGCTACGCCGTCTAACGTTTTGTGCTTCTGCATGCATCCAGGTTCACTTAAGCAGATTGATATCTCCCTCTTTTGCTTCTGGGCAGCCCTGTTTGGGCTCTAATTTTGTCGGCACTCAATCATTTTTCCACTGATATCTGTGGTCAGGTTACTATTGGAGGCAGTGCTAATTAGAAAGGAGAATTTTCTTCTCCCCAGGACTGATTATCAGCCACAGATAGGGGCATGCTTGTGTTGGCAAATAGATCAGATGCAAAATTAGGTACCAGAATAAATTTGGAGCCTTTTCTCAACCCAGACACAGGATGTTCACCAGACACTAAAGAGAGAGGAAAGATAAAGGAGGGAAATCTGTTTGAGAATGCCAGAGTCAAGAGGTGCATTTTTATTTTTTTATTTTTCTACATTGATTTTAAATATTGCATCCATTCACCACAAAAAGAAAAAAAGGAAACACATCCAATACAAAGAAAATTTGACATATAGAATAAAGTTCTTCCATGCATTAAGACTTCCATCTTCCTCAGCATGGGTCCTTCATTTCCTTGGTAAAGGCATAACGTATGACATTTAACTTATCATAAATTATCTATAATCTTTATAGCATATGGTATTGCAGAAGTTAATCAAAGCATGTCAAAGATTTCATATGGGAACAATGTTCTTTTAAATATAATCTGTCTATATCCCATTCTTTCTTGAACTTTTGGTCTCTCTGGTTCCTAATTTTTCCTGTCATCTTTGCCAATTCTACATAATCAAATAATTTCTCCTGCCATTCCAATTTAGTTGGTATTTTATCTCCTTTCCACCATTTGGCTATCAGCATTCTTGCGGCAGTGGTTGCATACATAAAAACCCTCCTCCATTCCTTCAGAATGTCTGCAGCCATAATACCTAAAAGGAAGGCTTCTGGGTTTTTTTGTTGTTGTTTTTTTGGATGAAAGTTAATTTAAACTTCTTCTTCTTTTAGCTCATTATAAATCATTCCCCAAAAGTTCTTTATCTTTTTACATTCCCACCACATGTGGCACATTGTCCCCTCAGATTCTTTACATCTCCAGCAAAGGTTTGAATTAGTTTTTCTAAAGATACTTATATCCAGTTTAGGGTCAGCTTAATTGCCCCTTGACGGCTTTCCTGTCGGTATGGGGTTTTAGTCTTCCAGAAGTTGTTGGCCCTCTGGTAAGTGCCTGGGACCAAGTTTGTCTTGCATATTTCTTCTGCTCCCACAGAGTTGCTGAACCTCTTATCTCCCTATGAGGGAAGGCGAAGCAAGCTCATTATATCTGGTGGTCCGCCTAGCTGGAGTAGGCTGGTCTTCTTTATGCTGGTAGGAGTTATGGGTACAACCTTCCATGATATTTTGGGCCTCTGGCCAGTGATCACATAGTTGTCATTAATCTTCCAAGATCAAAGGCTCTGGGTTAAGACATTTTACTCATACTTAAGGACTACGATCCTTTCTTGTATTCAATGGCATGTATTCTCTGCATATAAAACAAATGGGTGAAATGAAACATGAAGAAGAAATTGTCGCATTGATAATGACAATAATAATTCAGCCAAAAGATTGCATCTGGTATCCTTCCACTAAGATTTCCCAAGAAAAATCTGATTCATTTGTGCAAATTGAGTAGAAACATAGAAGTCAGAAGATGTGAAAACACTCATTATTTTCCATAAATATTTATGGGATGTAATATTTATGCAACAAAGACATGGGGCAGTTTCATCACTCTATGGGAAATAATCTGAAATTGATTTTATCCTCTTAATGTAATGCGCCAGTTTTCACGTTTAGTTGTTCTTGGGTGGAACTAACAATTTGAAGGCAGCTTGAGAACTTGTAATAAAAAAGGCAAGGCTTACTTAAGATAAATATGGATATTAATTCTGCCACATCCAGAGTCTCAATAAATGCATTTACTTTTTACATGATCTAATTTTATAAAACATTTGGAGAGACTACAGAAGGAGAGATGGCTCTAAGCAACAAATATGATTTTTTTTATATAACTGCTATCATGTAGCTATGCCTCTCTCTATAACTTCTTTTGGAATGGGTTTCATATTACTTTTTGCCAGCCGTTTGACTGAGCAGGATTGATGGTGCAATCAAAAGGAAGACTGCCACAGATGGAAGCCGGAAGCAGTTCTTTTAATCTGCTTTGTTTCTCAAATGTAGACCTGGCTGGTAAGTATCGAGGATGCGCTAAGAGGAAGCTCTGTTTCTTTTAGAATTATGTTTGTACAAGACCGACAATTTTATTTTAATATTCACAGTGCCTTGGGAATTGGCAAATGAGAGCGATGCAGGCAAGTTGCAAGAACCCGATGGAGGAAGTCAGCTTATTTTTGGAATGTAAAAACAAAACAAAAAAAGAGCCTAGGATGACCAACTTTTCATATCAAAATTTCGGAGACTTGGATGGGGCTGTGAACTTGCCAAGAAGTGCCTGTCACAGTAGAGCCATTGGTAAGCTCTGCTGAGGCTGTCTGATGTAATGGCTGCCCCCAAACTAGAGTTGAGGGGAGAGGAGGCCTCACAGAGGAGCCAATGGAATGATATATTGATGATATAAGGCACATCATGGGTGGCTTGACTATATTACTTGAGTTGTTTGCTCTGTATATATGGCATTTTCATACTCTCCAGTGGATGGCATAGATTCTATTGATCTGTAGTTGCTGAATGTCATGTATGGTGGGGGACTTGCATGGAAGTAACAGCCTGGATAGGATGGGATGGGAAAGGAGAAGCTTGTGTGTGAAAGAAAGAGAGGAGTCTGGGATATTTAAGGCGGTTGGATGGTGTCTTGTAACACCTCCTTGCAACCCCTGCAGACAAGCTGGAAGCAAATATATCACTCTGCTTTCTTTTGGACCACATCAGTGAGGTCATCATCTGGGCAACCTAGGACTTCCATATTCGCTGCCGAGGCTTGCGCCCCACAGAGGTCACTTTGGTGCTGCTAATGTAGCAAAAACCATGCAAGAGTTGTGAGTTACAGTCTCTGCAGCAACAGCAGGCGCTTGTCATGGGCCAGGAGTTGGCTTCACCTGCTGAGCAGCAGCCTGAAGGAGCAGAAGGCAAAGTGACTCCACCTACTGCTGATTAGCCTTCTTACTCCTGATGTGAACCAGATGACTTCAGCTTTCTTCAGCAGGGTTTCCAGCCTCAGTCAGTTGCTGGAAACAACATTTGTAGTTCCTGGCCAGACCTTGCTGCTTCTTGTGACCTTGGACCCTCGACTTTCTTGACCCCTGGATCATCTGACTACGTGTACTGAGATACTCCTGACCTCAGGACTGGACTCAACCTTTCATATGGACTCTGCCTCCAAGCACGTTCCCCCCTGAGACTTGGCTGGTTGGCCATTGCTGGGAGCACAGGACTACAACAGTGCTGTGATTCACCAATGGTTTGACTTCTTTCCCAGAGGCACAGTCAATTGTCTCTTGAGACAGATGGATGTCAACAACAGCTATAAGTAGCAATTCTTGCCAATATATTATGGGTGGAGAAAAGGGTTTAATCCCTATCCATTGTCCTATATCCAGGAAATTTTGTTTGTTTGTGTGTTTGTGTGTGTGTGTGTGTGTGTTGCCTGCATTGATCTCTGGATTTAGAATCCCTGGCGAAACATTTTGTCCATTTTCATCACTGCCACATTTAAGAACTCAATGTGCTTGATAATAACTGCTGTCAAATAAGAACTCTAAGGTCAGGTATATTTTCCCCTTTTTAAAGAAGCCAGGTGAACTGACAAATTGACAACATTTCCCACGAGTCACACAGACAGCAATTTAACGCCAATATAAGTTCTGTATAACTCAGTGAAATTGAATTCCACAATCAACATTTTGTGACATTTTAATTTTAAAATTTGCATGGAACACTGTTTTCTAGCACTCTACCCATTCCTTAAAACCGTCAAAAGTTACCCTGATGATAGACACATTTATACTTATTTCCTCCAAATATCCTTAATATCACTTTGTGGTAATGAGCTTTTGTATAAAGAGTGTACTTGATTTACATAATGCGTGCTCTTCTGCTGTATTCTTTTTCATTTGCTCCAAAATAAAAATAAGTGACGCCTGAAATTGCAATTTTTGCTCTTTCATCCACTACAGTTTAAACTGTATATTCTGGCCTTTTGGGGGAATAGAAATAAATATATTTCTATAAAAGTTTGTATGTGCAGGCACATGTGTTTTTTCCATTTCCAGATAGATCACAATTACCTTATATTGCCTGCAAAGTCTTTTGGTCCCCCAAATTGACCAAAATCAACCAGACATTCATGCTTGTCTTTTTATTGTTGCCATCCATCAACAGCCAAATATTATCTAGGCTTGTTCTCATTTGAATAGAATCTAAGTTACTCTCTGCTATGAGTGTATTTCTAAACTGTTTAGGGACTATGTGATTGTTCTCCTCGTTTCAGACATAGCACAATGTCTATGTATTTGACACTCCAATTTCCCTTATATAGATACAAAGTGATTTACTTGTCAAATTTACATCAAAACCTATGTACCTCAGCGAGATCCAAAATGATTTTGCTATTTCCTCTGCATACATTTGCCTCCTGTGAAGGCTTGCTGTCTTTTTCTCTCTCGTTTGAGAGTCTGGATTTGAATACAAAGACTTGGCCATTTCGACAGCTCTCGGAAAGGTTTCCTTGCAAAGGGAGATGGATTGCAGACTCAGACTGTAAAAAGGGGGGTTAAGTGGACTTATTGGGGTTGCAAGAAATGAGATTAGTACAATTATTTAATTCTGTAACTGAATTTCGTTTCACCTTGGTTGTTCCAGGCCAACAGCTGGGATCAATGTAAGTATTGATGCCTGTAGTTGTCTTTTCTTTAAACTATTTTCCTCACTTTCTATAGGGGTATCCCATAGTCTAGATTGCTTGGCTTCTTTTTTATTTCATAGCAACTGCTCCTGTTTTGTTGGGTCTGTATATCAGTAATTCTCAATGTTCCTCTTGATACCAAACTTAACCCCTCTAAAACATTACAGCTGCCCCTAGTTTTCAGTTTCCCAATACATTTCCCTGGTAGCATCTAGTGAAACAAAGAAACAATGTAGTGTCACCATAATTGCAATCCACCCACTCCAATTCATTAGCTGTGGGGTGTGAAGAAATTGACTGAAATGCTGTCACATCAGAACTATATCTTATGAGCTATTAACAGGGAAATATGTGGGTCTAATGTAAGCATGCATCCTCTGTAGCTGCAGATCCTTAATCTCCGCACACTCCAGCAAGGTCTCTGGAACATTCCTGCACACTCACACAAACAAATTAAAAGTCTCTCTTCAACCCCTTTCCCCTGCCCCACAGCTGTGCAATAATCAGATCTAAAATAAGGACTTTTTTTGGGGGGGGGTGTCTTGACTTAAACCTATTGACAAACCATTTATGGTGCAGAATTCAGCGGCCAGGTTGCTCACCGGAGCAAGACGGTTTGAGCATATTACACCAATCCTGGTCTGACTGCACTGGCTACCAATTAGTTTCCGGACCCAATTCAAAGTGCTAGTTTTGACCTATAAAGCCTTAAAGGGCTCAGGACGGCAATACCCCAAGGACCGTCTCTTTCCATATGAACTTACCCGGATCCTGAGATCATCTTCTGAGGCCCCCCTTTGTGTTCCCCCTCCTCGAGAGGTCCAGAGGGTGGTAACACGAGAAAGGGCCTTCTCTGCAGTGGCTCCCCGTCTGTAGAATGCTCTCCCCAGGGACGTTCATCTAGTGCCTTCATTATACACCTTTAGGCGCCAGGCAAAAACGTTCCTCTTTAACCAGGCCTTTGGTTGATCTGATTTGTAGCCTATGCCCTTTTAAAATGTATTGGGGGGGGGCTATTGGGTTGTTGTTTTTATCTTTATTAGGTATTTTGTGGTTTTATATCTTGATTTTATTCTGTGAACCCGCCTGAGACCCCCGGGTATAGGGCGGTATATTAATCCAATAAGAATAATAATTTCTAGAACCCCCAAAAGTTTGAGCTAAAGAATTCATCTCCCAGGTTCAGGTTTGTCTGCCCAAAGTTCTGGACATCTCTTCTGTGATTAACGTCTCCATGTCCTGTTACACAGAATTCCTAAGCGGTTTTCATTTGGCCCAGTATTCATGAATCAGGCCCTCTTAAAGCTTTGCTATGTTCTGACCTTGCTGCAAGCCTGCTTTATTTCTCAGCAAAACTCTCTTCAATTACGAAGTCAGTCCTAAAAACGATCTGTTTGTTACAGCCATTCCTGGAGCTTCTGAAATCTTTTCAACAAGTCATTGGGCCCAGTAATGGAATACTTTTCATGTTAACAGAGGGTGCTCCTTATTTGTATGGCATTTGAGACTCATCAAATGGAATGCTTCTAGACCATTGTATCCATTTGCTGCTGCAATCCAGCAACCATTTGAGCTCTTGTGTGTACTAAAAAGTTTGTTTTTTTTATCGCAGGTGCAGTTTTTCAGCTTTAAAATGGGAAATGGGAGTCTAAAATTCCAGATTGAGTGATAATATTCTTTATGCCATTATTCATAAAAGAATCCCCCTCTTACATAAAATTTCAGTGGCATTTAATTTGGCCATGCATTTCAAATAGCATATAAACTAATAGTGTAGAACAAAAAGAATGTAATGAGCTGGTGTTCATTGCTGGGATGCATTTACGATTGTATGGAACTTACAATTGCCACTATCTTTTTTTTAGAAAAAAAGAAAAAAAAGATAAAAAAAGATAAAAGATAAAGATTTGTTTATTTGGAAGGATTTTTGACATCCCACCCCCTTAAAATATAGTGCAATCCTGGACATTTGTTTAGTCGTTTATACGTGTCTGACTCTTCGTGACCCCATGGACCAGAGCGTGCCAGGTCCTCCTGTCTTCCACTGCCTCCAGCAGTTTGGTCAAACTCATGTTGGTAGCTTCAAGAACACTGCCCAACCATCTTGTCCTCCGTCGTCCCCTTCTCCTTGTGCCCTCAATCTTTCCCAGCATCAGGGTCTTTTCCAGGGAGTCTTCTCTTCTCATGAGGTGGCCAAAATATTGGAGCCTCAGCTTCAGGATCTGTCCTTCCAGTGAGCACTCAGGGCTGATCCTGGACATTAAGCAAGCTGAATTCAATGTGAATTCCAGATAAGGCAGTACCATATATGGCAATGGTTTTCAACCAGTGTGCTGTGGCAATTCTTGCTAATATATTACAGGTGGAGAGAAGAGTTTAATCCCTATCCATTTTCCTAAATCCAGGGTGCCTTGAATGGTAGCCGGGTGCTGCAGGCAACACTGGCCTCTGTCCCTCTTTCCTTCCCTCCCTCCTCTGATGCCCTCTCCCATCTCTGCCTCCCAGTGGCTTGCACAGCTGTTTGTTTCAGCAGTCCTGGCTACAAGCTCTGCAGGCAAATGGTGCCTCTGGGGATGGTCACAGGGTACTGGTTGTCAGAAGCTGAGGAGGCCTCAAAGTAAGCAAGCAAGCAGGTGGGGGAGCCCAACCAGCCAGTTCGCCAGCCCCTTGCTTTTGGGAATGGACGAACATGTTCCAGGCCCCTGTAGGGCAGTGTGAGGAGGCACCTCTCTTTGTGGCAGAGGGGCAGCTCAGAAACCAGGGGCGACAGCAGCAGCTGCCCAGAGGACTCCGAAGAAGAAGAAGAAGAAGAAGAAGAAGAAGAAGAAGAAGAAGAAGAAGAAGAAGAAGAATTTGGATTTGATATCCCACTTTATCACTACCTGAAGAAGTCTCAAAGTGGCTAACATTCTCCTTTCGCTTCCTCCCCCACAACAAACACTCTGTGAGGTGAGTGGGGCCGAGAGACTTCAGAGAAGTGTGACTAGCCCAAGGGCACCCAGCAGCTGCATGTGGAGGAGCGGGGAATCGAACCCGGAGAAAGGAGAGGAACCCAAGGACAAGTGAGAGGAGAGGAGGCTGAGGGAGCACTCCACAAGGGAGGGTGTTTGAAAAGGGGTGAGAGGTTGCCAGCTCTGCAAGCAAGGGGTGACATAACTGGGCTCCTGAACCCTACAGGGGTGCCCCAAAAAGAATGTAGTTGGTCAAGGGAGCCACGGACCCCCCAAAAGGTTGAAAACCTCTGGGACATGGAATGCCTCTGCATGAGAGCTATGTTTGCTTCTCTTCCACAAGATTCATGACTGAGGGCTTATACACACACCTGCCAATTGCTTGGTTCTTTCCAGACACAAGTCCATGCTTTAAAGCGGGAATTGAACTCGTTCATCCCACTGGCTGCACTGTTTCCTTTCAGAGTGTGACATCACACTTAAGACTTAATGACTACGTTCTTCAAAATAAGCTAAAAAAAGGTAAAAGACCCCTGGGCAGTTAAACCCAGTCAAACGTGACTATGGGGTCCAGAACTCATCTCACTTCAGACCGAGGGAGCCGGCGTTTGTCCACAGACAGCTTTCCAGGTCATGTGGCTAGCATGACTAAACTGCTTCTGGTGCACGGAGGACTGTGATAAGTGCCAGAGCACACGGAAATGCCGTTTTACTTTCCCACCACAGCGGTACCTATTTATCTACTTGCACTGGAGTGCTTTCAAACTGCTCGGTTGGCAGGAGCTGGGACAGAGCAACCGACAAGCCCAAGAGGCCCAGTGGTTTAGATCACAGTGCCACCCGCTCCCTAAAAAAAAAAGCAAAAAAAAAGCTAACATTTATTTAGCGCATATTAATCTATTTAATCTAAATTAAATGCATTGTTAAGTGTGTTTGGGACACGTCATTTAGAGTGTTAACCTTTGAACAAAAGAGCTAACTAGTTTCACATGGAATGCAAATGCCTACAGCTAATTATCAAGTGTAATTGCATATGCTGGCGAAGCTGTGCTGATCTTTTCCCTGAGATATCATTTCCAGCAAACACACAGATAGACATCTATTTGCTGGTAATGAATTTCTGGATGTCGCACTTCCATGGCTAATGAACCAAGATAAAGATAAAAGGAGAAAATGAGGACAGGAGGGCAGAAACCTTGCAGAGCAGGCTTGATCCACAACTGAAAACAACCACTTTTGGAGGGTGATTTTTTTAATTATTATTTTTTGCAAATGTTAATGTTGAGCACCTAAATAAGATGATCTCTTGGCCAGACTATGCCAAGCACACAAATTACACGTGGGTGTTTTTTTTTTTTTGGGGGGGGGGGGTATTAGGTTGTTGTTTTTATTTTGATTATGTATTTTGTGCTTTTATATTTTGATTTTATTCTGTGAACCTCCCTGAGGCCTGCAGGTATAGGGCAGTATATGAATTCAATAAATGAATAAATAAAAGTTTTAAATACCACTGCTTTCTGTGGTGTGTGCATTTGTGTGTTCAGTGTTTTGAAAGAAAAACCACAACAACTGGAGGTTTAATTTCTACAAACCAAGGAAATTGGAAAGTCAGGTTGATAGGGTTCCCATATTTCAAAAAGTCCGGACACAAAAGTTGTTGAACTTTTTTTTTTTTTCTTTTGCATAGTTATTGAGCTTCTTCTGCAAATTCTCCAAAAAAAAAATAATGAAGTTTTTGACCTATTTTTATTGAAATTCGCCAAAATCTACACCTCCGACATGGGTTGCCGTATGTCCAGATTTCCCCATACATTTCAGCGATTTCCACCCAGTGGAATGACCAACTCCTGGCTATGTCTGGGAAATTCCAGATGTATAGCAACCCTAAAGGCTGATGTCTTAGCAGACATGCCCAATGATCAGCAGGGATGTTGTGCAGTGCCACAAAATGTGCTTGCTTGCCACTTGCCCTTCATGCACCCACACTTTTCCTTGGTCTTTCAGGCTCAAATCCAGATGGAGAGGAGGGAGTGCCAAGAATGCCTCAGATTGTTAAACAGAGGATACTTCAACCGTCTGGTGCTTGCTCCTGGAGGAGAAATCCCATTTGGCATAAACTAAAGGTAAAGGTAAAGGGAGCCCCTGACCATTAGGTCCAGTCGTGACCAACTCTGGGGTTGTGGTGCTCATCTCGCTTTATTGGCTGAGGGAGCCGGCATACAGCTTCCAGGTCATGTGGCCAGCATGACTAAGCCGCTTCTGGCGAACCAGAGCAGTGCACGGAAAGCCGTTTACCTTCCCGCCGGAGTGGTACCTATTTATCTACTTGCACTTTGACATGCTCTCAAACTGCTAGGTTGGCAGGAGCAGGGACTGAGCAACGGGAGCTCACCCCATTGCAGGGATTCAAACTGCCGACCTTCTGATCAGCAAATCCTAGGCTCTGTGGTTTAATCCACAGTGCTACCCGCATCCCTATAAACTGCAGAGACGTGTTCAAATGAAGCAGAGGTTATTCACATACCCTGCAAGTGTCCCTATTTTCCAGGCACAACCCTGGAATTATTTGATCCCAGAAAATCCCTATTTGCTCTGCCGGTGTCGCTGCTGCTGAGCTCAGGGAGGAGGATGAACTGTTGGTGGTGCCAGCAGTGATTATTGACACAATAGCTCCTGAACATCTTCAGATGCAGAAGTGAGTAGAAGTGCTCAGTATTAGTTCTTAGTTAAAAAGGTAAAGGTAAAGGACCCCTGGACGGTTAAGTCCAGTCAAAGGTGACTATGGGGTTGTGGCGCTCATCTCACTTTCAGGCTGAGGGAGCTGGTGTTTGTCCACAGACAGCTTTCCGGGTCATGTGGCCAGCATGACTAAGCCACCTCTGGCTCAATGGAACACCATGACGGAAAACAGAGTGCACAGAAACACCATTTACCTTCCCGCTGCTGTGGTACCTATTTATCTACTTGCACTGGCATGCTTTTGAACTGCGAGGTTGGCAGAAGCTGGGACAGAGCAACGGAAGCTCACTCCACAGGGATTCAAACTGCCAACCTTCCGGTCAGCAAGCCCAAGAGGCTCAGTGGTTTAGACCACAGCATGACCCGTGTCCCATTATGTTCTATGCGTAGCAGTAAGTATAATGCTTCTAGATTGGCTAGACCTAGTATAAAAAAAATCAGGATCCTGACCTTCTGCACTTGACTGGGATCTCAGTTGTGGCTATTCCATATCCCTTTGCAAAACTAAAGCAACCCTTCCAACAGAGAGTTAAACAGCACTTTTATTCAAGTATTCTGCAACGATATATTGTGAAATAGTGCTACCGATACAGCTGCCTGTGATAATTTCTTCTTTGTAGACAGAGGAAGCAATCCTGCTTTCCTGTAAAACTGCCAAGGAGGGAGATCTATTTGATACAGGGAAAAGCGTTAAAAGGAGATTCTCTAAATTAAAGAAATGGCATATCTGAAGCTGAAAGTGTGAGATGTGGAGAAATGTGTGCAATCTTTTATAATGGCATCCATAGTCCTGGCATTCTCTAAGTTCAGCTCTTACATTCATTGTTCTAAGGTCAGTTTTATTGCTGTTGCTAAAAGGTAGGAAACACCCCTGGAGCAGCAATTGTTAATGGTCAGTGACTCTTACTTTTCTTGATCATACGTCAAGGTCTTTTTGTTCCGGTCCAATACATTTTCCAGCCAAGTGAGGAAGAAATATAATGGCATAGTCCTCTGCCAGAGCATGTCTTCCACACTTTACTTCAATATGTGCTCCTTCAATAATCCTTGGGAAGATCGCAAGTGCTGCAGAGCCCACCACTTAATGTCCATGATTCAGGGCAATTGCTCAAGCTTTTAACCATATGCTGTCTCTCTGTCTCAAAATTGATAAGCATGGTGTGGGGAGCAGTAGTGAGCTTTAACCCTCCTTTCCCAGAAACATGAACACGACTTGCTCCATTATCAGCCTTGTAGAGCTAAGGAGATCTCAGTTGTCAAGAGATTTCATATGCTGCATTTGCTTAGAACTGCGGTGTGACTTCTTGTTATCCTCCGAGCGTGTGTGTATAACATTATTTTGCTGAGTGATATAGCAGACATTCTGACTGCAATTCCCCTATCCGTCCAAGCTGTCACAAGGAGGAGAAATAAAGACTCGCTTCCACATATATTTCCTTTGAAAGATAACATGAAGAGTAGAAGTGTCCCCTGTGAATTGCATTACTCTCGCCACAACCCCCCCCCCCCGGCTATTCTACTTGTTGCCAGTCACACACAACTGTGTTTTGTGTGATACAGGGAACCATCAGTGCTGCTGTTTCTGTCAACCTGTTGATGCTATTGTGAGTGTGGTATTGCCTAGAAGGCTCAGAGTGAGCCGTTGAAAACCAACAAAGAAACTTCAGACATCCAGCGGGTGTTCACTTAATTAATCAAATTGACAATTTTGGACAATATTGATTAGAAATTGCTGCTCAAACTTTTCAGGAACCATATGCCGTTCTTATTTTGATGCCATTTCAATTGTTCTGATTTTGTGTTTGCGTTCATACTTTATGATTGGAATATTTCTTCTTCTGCATACTACATAGAGAACTCAATTTTTTGTTATTGCTGTTAATATGTAAATAAATTCACAACTGTATGAGATTTGTACTTGAGAGACAGCACACAAGACTCAGGAAGAAATGAGCAAACTTTGTGAAGAAGAAGAAGAAGAAGAAGAAGAAGCTGCTGCTGCTAATAAACTTTAATCTAATATTCTAATAAACTTTTCTATGTCTTTGTGGACTTGAGACAAACACTTTGACCCATGATAGAAGAATTTATATTTGGCCATACAAATGAAATGTTCAGTTTCACAACAGGGGAAAGAAAGGAGCCAGTAGATTTGTGCCATCATACCCACATAGAATAGGACACTTAACTGGAAAGCTTGATATTATGATTGTTCATTCACTAGGTAATGTAATTGAATTGATTGCCTGTTGTGCTTCATAAATATACTGTAACTCAGCTTTAAGCCAAAGCAGCCCATCTCCTCTCTCTACAAAAGCTGGTGCGTCAGCCTCAAGGATGAGATAGGATTAAGGCTAAGAACAAAATAGAGCATATTGCATTTATTTAATTGGACAACTGCCAAATTTATCGTGTGAAATCTTGTTTGACCTCCCCACCTCTGGTCAAGAAGGACACTTGCATCGGTCTTTTGTGTATGCAGATCTACACAGGCCCAATTCACCAGTATGTGCATATATTTCAATGACCTGTGTAAACTTGCCTCCATTGAGAGAAAGGAAAAAAACCTGTCAGAATGTAAGAAAGCTCAGCACCTAATATCTGAAGTTTCCCAGGTGACATTTTTCTGAGACAATGTCAGAAATTATTCTTTTTTTCTTCATGCACCGTTAAAAAAATAAGGCCCCATTGCATAATTTTCTCCAAATATGGTTTTTTTGTTTGTTTTGTTTTTATTTAGCAGCTGCCATCCTGAACATGTACCCCCCAATTCCTCAGAATGAAGCTAGGTTTAGGTAAAAGGTAAAGTTAAAAGACTCCTGGATGGTTAAGTACAGCTGAATTCGACCATGGGGTACGGCGCTCATCTCACTTCAGGCCAAGGGACCCAGCGTTTGCCTGCAGACAGCTTTCCAGGTCATGTGGCCAGCATGGCTAAACCACTTCTGGTGCAACAGGACACCATGATGGAAGCCAGAGCACAAGGAAACACCATTTACCTTCCTGCCACAGTGCTACATATTTATCTATTTGTGCTGGTGTGCTTTCAAACTGCTAGGTTGGCAGGAGCTGGAACAGAGCAACCGAAGGACCAGGTGCGCAGCCTGGGAGTCATTTTGTACTCACAGCTCTCCATGGAGGCGCAGGTTAATTCTGTGTCCAGGGCAGCTGTCTACCAGCTCCACCTGGTACGCAGGCTAAGACCCTACCTGCCCACGGACTGTCTCGCCAGAGTGGTGCATGCTCTAGTTGTCTCCCGCTTGGACTACTGCAACACGCTCTACGTAGGGCTACCTTTGAAGGTGACCCGGAAACTGCAATTAATCCAGAATGCGGCAGCTAGACTGGTGACTGGGAGTGGCCGCCAGGACCACATAACATCGGTTCTGAGAGATCTGCATTGGCTCCCAGTACGTTTCCGAGCACAATTCAAAGTGTTGGTGCTGACCTTTAAAGCCCTAAACGGCCTCGGTCCTGTATACCTGAAGGAGTGTCTCCACCCCCATCGTTGAGCCCGGACACTGAGATCCAGCGCCGAGGGCCTTCTGGCGGTTCCCTCATTGCGAGAAGTGAGGTTACAGGGAACCAGACAGAGGGCCTGCTTGGTAGTGGCGCCCACCCTGTGGAACACCCTCCCTTCAGATGTGAAGGAAATAAGCAGCTATCTTCTCTTTAAAAGACATCTGAAGGCAGCCCTGTTCAGGGAAGTTGTTAATATTTAACGCTGTACTGTTTTTAACACTTGATTGGGTTCCCCAGAGTGGCTGGGGAAACTCAGCTAGATGGGCGGGGTATAAGTAATATACTTATATTACTTATAAGTATATTACTTATACTAATAATAATAATAATATTATTATAATTATTATTATTATTATTATTATTATTATTATTATAATAATTATAATTATAATTATAATTATAATTATAATTATTATAATAATTATAATTATAATAATAATTATAATTATTATTATTATTATTATTAACCAGGAGCTCACTCCGTCGCGGGGATTCTAACCGCCGACCTTCTGATCAGCAAGCCCAAGAGGCTCAGTGGTTTAGACCACAGCGCCACCCCTTTCAGTTCTGTTTTGTACTGATGTGTTTCGTGGCAGACCTTTCCTAGATCTAAGACATTTTGGACAATGCAAAATGGTGGCAAGGCAGGGAAACACAGTTGTTGCAGTTACCACTTGCAAAGGCAGGAACATAAACCAGAACACCTTGCAGTGGGGAGAGAATCTATTGTACTGCCTCTGCTAACTGTGAATCCCACTTCCAAGAAACTGTCAGGAAATTTCTCTTCCTCCTGGAGAATTCTAGCTGCCCTCACACCAATGCCTTGAACTACAAATAGGATGGATATTTTTAAAAGGTCGTGTGTATGTAGCTCTAATATACAACTCTCATACTTGCACATCACTTTGATGCATGCATAAACTCACCCTTAGAAAGAAAATATGTG
Organism: Podarcis filfolensis; assembly: GCF_964270895.1. Classification (NCBI taxonomy): domain Eukaryota; kingdom Metazoa; phylum Chordata; class Lepidosauria; order Squamata; family Lacertidae; genus Podarcis; species Podarcis filfolensis. Next base: position 19,067,499 of record NC_139603.1, read on the forward strand.
CAGCTATGGGAAAAATAGAGGCATTCACCTATTCAAGTTTGATACTTAAAATATGCTTAATTTAGGTCCATGGTTCTGAAACACCCCCCCCCCCAAAAAAAAAATGGTTGAGGACCTTAGCAGACCACTTAAATTATTTTTCTGTCTGCTGTAATAATTGTACTGTGCTGTGCTAGATGCTGTAATATTGGCGTTTGAAATTTTTATTTCTTCTTTTATTTTTCATATATTGCATTTTATTTTATTGTAATACAGTAAAATACAATATAAAAAGAAACAATAAGAATGCAATTAAAAATTGATATCACTAATGCTTCTCCTGTCTTCAACCCCAAACATGTAGATGTACCAGTGGACCACCTGAATGAAACTGATGGATGACTTGTGGTCCATGGACCACAGTTGTATCGTTTTAACTGATTTTTACTTTTTATATTGTATGCATAGCTGTCAATCTTCCCTTTTTTTGCGGGAAATTCCCTTATTCCAGCGCCATTTCCCGCTGCTTCCCGCTGCTATCCCGGATTGTTAGATATCCTGTAGACTGTCCCCGGGACAGGTGAGGCTGCTGATCCCTTATTTTCGAGGCTGCTGATCCCTTGTTTTCAAATCTGAAAGTTGACAGCTATGATTGTATGCTTGTGAACCGCTTGTAGAGTATTGCATTTAAGTGATAAATGAATTGGTTTTAAATAAATAAACAAACCCTGGCTTGTATTGCTTATGCAAACAATCAGAAACTTTGAAAGCGTTCAAGCTGAACACTCAAAATAAGTACCGTATTTTTTGCTCTATAAGATTCACTTTTTCCCTCCTAAAAAGTAAGGGGAAATGTGTGTGCATCTTATGGAGCGAATGCAGGCTGCACAGCTATCCCAGAAGCCAGAACAGCAAGAGGGATTGCTGCTTTCACTGCACAGTGATCCCTCTTGCTGTTCTGGCTTCTGAGATTCAGAATATTTTTTTCCTTGTTTTCCTCCTCCAAAAACTAGGTGCGTCTTGTGGTCTGGTGCATCTTACAGAGCAAAAAATATGCTCCTTTGTCCCAAGAATTTAATTTAAATAGAAATGTAAGAATGGTATTAATCAATCTGTTGTTTCATAACATTGGATTTTTTAAAAAAACAAACAAACCCTGTTTCAGTGGGATTAGGAAGGTGAAAATACAGGTTTTTTTGAAGAATCTTTCAAACAAGGCTAAAGCAGCCATAGCAACCCATAAAAAGGGGAAACTGTCTATGGAAAGAAGCACAGTTTTGCTTTGAAATGTATCTATTGGTTCTGCTTAAGAGTCCAAACTTCAAAGGGAACCGTCCTGCTTGAATTCCCAAGACCAATTGCTGTTTATCAGAACGATGAGAGCTGCCTATGTAATTCTGCAAAGGATGCAATTTCCATAGCAGTCTGTGAAAATGAGCTCGTGGCGAAACTTATTTGGCGTACCTTTCGAGCCCAGGGTCCATGGGGTCGTGAATTGGAATGTGTTTATTGAATCTGAGAGAAAAGCGCCACACTTGAACAGCCTGACCTGAGTATAAGGTGAAAGTTTGCAAATGAGAAAGCAAAATGCCAAACACCCATATTTGGTATAGCATGATTCTGCGAAAGATTGTGACCTTGACTTTTCCCATACTACTGCAAGCTTCTGTTATCTTATGGAATCTCCAATATCTTGGAGTGCATTAGAGGCACGACAATGGAGCATCTTTTCTGAGATGAATTCTATTGTTTTTTGGACATATTGGAACCATTGGATTTTTTATTATCTTTTTAAAGGAGATTTGGAGGTTGCTCATTTGGACAGTATTTTCACATTACCGTATTGGCCTGAATATAAGCCGCACCTGAATATAAACCGTACCTTTAACATTGGAGGGTGGGGGGAAGAAAAAAAATACAAAAAATACATGAATATAAGTGCTCCATTCCTTACAGCTCCTGGCTGCATACTGGGGTGGGGCAGCAACCTTTCCCCTTCCTCGCTCTCTCCCTTCCCAGCCTTGGCGGAGAGGATGGGGGACTACACATGCGGCCGGCGCTGCTTTGCCACAGTCCTGGCACTGTTTGCCATGCATTCCTGGCTGCATACCGTAAGGTCACAAATATAAGCCGCAGTTTAACTTTTCATGGTTGAAATTTGAGGGGGAAAGTGAGGCTTATATTCAGGCCAATACGGTACAGCCATACCTCGGGATAAATACGCTTCAGATTGAGTGCTTTCAGCTTGCGCTCCGCTGCGACCCGGACGTAACAGAGCACGTTACTTCTGGGTTTTGCCACTCATGCATGCGCAGATGGTTAAAATGATGTCACGCACATGTGCGGAAGAGACGAAACGCGACCCGCGCACGCGCAGGTGTGTTGTCGCATCTTCCGTTCTGTTCGGGATGTGAATGGGGCTCCAGAACAGATCCCGTTCGCATCCCGAGGTATCATTTTATTACAATCAAGCTGGAATATCAATCAGAATCATACAGATAGCTCAGCTGGTACAGCATGAGACCCCTTAATCTCAGGGTCATGGGTTAGAGCCCCACGTTTGGTGAAAGACTCTTACCTTGCAAGGGGTTGGACTAGATGGCACTTGTGGCCCCTTCCAGCTCTGCCATTCTGTGATTCCATTGTTACCCTTTGGCACATACAGAAACTATACTGTGGAATTGCTTCTGTCTCAGGTGCCTGTTTGTCACAGATCACATGGGAACCTAGCTCTAACAACCATTCATTTAACTGAGCCATTCCCCTTTGCTTGCCATTGCCTGTGGCCCTCATCCCAGATCATTGGCCAAGCCATAGCTGTCAACGTTTCCCTTTTTAAAAGGTAAATTCCCTTATTCTGAATAGGATTCCTCACAAGAAAAGTTGACAGCTATGGGCCAAGCTGTGGGGGGCTGATGAAAGCTGGGGGGGGGGCAACAACATCTCAAGAACCACTGGTTCCCCATCCGAGTTCTAGAAAGAGTCCGGAGAGGCAGAAGGACTGAACTAAGGAGGAACAGACCATTCAGGGACCTGAGAAAGCATACATACACAGATGCATACATAATTGTATTTGTAGCCCACCTTTCCACAGTTCAAACCATGCTCAAGACAGCATGCAATTGGAATGGGGGGGGGGATAACTACAATATAACAAAAGTAGTCGTAAATAATAAATGAAACATTTAAAAGTACACAACCAAATGGAGCAATTTCTGCATAAATCACAAGAATAAAGATACCAAAGAGAGAGAGAGAGAAAAAACCAGGAACACATAGCTCAGTTGGTTAGAGTATGGTGCTGATAATGCCAAGGTTACAGGTTTGATCCCAGTATGGGGAAACTGCATATTCCTGCATTGCAGGGGGTTGGACTAGATGATAGTGTCATGAATACACCAGCTCCCAGTGTAATCTCACAGCCAGCTGCAGAATGCAGTCAGGAACAGGGAGGCTGGACTTTCACGCTGGCACAGGAGAGCCCACAGCTGCCAGCGTCGACTCCCCCTGACCTTGGATGGCCGGCTGATAAGGGAGGAATGGAGAGCAGGCTTGTTAAATGTTCAGAAAAAGTCAGAAGCCCAAGGCAGTATAAGTTCCTCAACTAAGTTTATTCAACATTTGTCAGTGACAGCAGCTCACTCATAGGAACACAAGAACCAAACTGATTGGACAACACGATAATAATCCCAAGCAAGAACTGACCATTGACAGTTGACAGTTGAAAGAACGTGTGCTTACTTGCCATTAGAACGTTCGTCTACCAACGCTTCTACGATTGGTTAGAATGTGCCTTGTAACATAAAATGTGTTAAACCCAATATATAACAAGGCTGGAACACAGCCTAAGCTCCCCAGAAGCCCAAACGGGCGTGGAATGCTGCAGAGACAGCTTTTCGGAACAGAAAGGGGCAGCAGTTGACCAAATAAGTCCAAGACGTAGGGGTATAGGAAGGCTGCTAGGCAGGAAGCAAAATAAGAAACATAAAGTTCGAAGGTTCCATCTCTTCTGTTGACACAGGAAAAACTCCTCAGAAGGGTCAACTGAGTGATGGGGGCCGGAGGCTGGCTAGAGGGGTCCGGAAATAATTGCTTGGTTTTTTTTTTTGTTTGTTTGTTTGCAATAAATTCTCCTTTTTAATTATGTACGCTTACTGTGTTAACAAGCCGGGAACATGGACTCCTAACACTCAGGGTCCCTTCCAACTCAACAATTCTAGGATTCTAGGATTCTAAACACCCATCCCCATACCCTCCCAAAAAACCCCAGCCCCAAAGCAGTATTTCAAGGGAAAGGAGAAATGGAAGATGAAATCATCTGAAACAATAAAAGACCAGAGGGAAAGGAAATAATATTGCACAAACTTAGGTTTTATACAGTGCCACAGTTTTCAAACAGGAACTTATTGCCCCTCTCATCACATGAATTGTCAGCTGTGACTATAATGAACTAAACTTTTTTTTAACAGATGCAACCTCTTCTGCAATAGGTTACTGGCTTCAAGGTTTTCAAGCAACAGAAGTATTCTTACAATGCAAATCAGCTATAAGAAGGAATGGTGTTGTCTCTTAGGAGTGAGGTACAGGTTGGGAATATTCAAGTTGAGCAAGTCTGTCTTCAGCTCAGGTTTAGCCAGTGCTTTTTTTCTGGGGGGGGGGGACGCATACCCCTAAACATTTTGTGAGTCTTTGTACTTTTGTCCATTCACTGTATTTATTTTTCCCGATCTGAACTATAAAATGGTGATTTTCTTGAGTCAAAATGGGAGCACCCCTAAGCATTTTTTTAAAGGAAAAAAGCACTGGGATTAGCAATGTTTATTGTCACTGATTTGCCAAGCATATGAACTGTGGAAAGAGCTCCTCTGATTTAGCAGATTGCATTTTATGAGGCTTATTTCAGGCTTACAGAGCAGGTTTACCTGTCAGAAAGTATGCCTTCAGTACTAATGTCCTTTAGGATCCCTACAGTGAAGATGAAATACCAGAAAGCGGGAGGTCAAAGTCGGAGTGAGGTCAGCTTTTAAAATTCAGGGCACTGGATACTCAAATAATATAATGGCAGGGCTCAAAATCATATATGTATTAGGTCAAATCAGCATGTTGCATGCCCCTAAAATATATTTAAAAAATGTGTATGGTTTTGTTCCAAAGCAATACTCACTTGCCCATTAAGGTCAGCAAAAAAGCATGAGAAAAAGAAAAAAGAAAATCAAGAGTTTACCAAAACAACAAGAAAAATCCCTTCTATCTCTGAAATAATCAGCCCATAAACCTCAATATAATGCAATATTGTGCAGAACCAGCTTTTGTTAAGGATAAACACACCATTTTAAACTAATGGGCATAGACTGTTGCAATTTCCCTTAATGATGTGGCACTTTTGGAGGGCGGGGTGAAGAGAGAGAAAAGCCCACTATATATGTAAATTTCTTTATGTCTCGTAAAATGGAAACGTCTCATGTAAACCTCCGCAAAAACCATTGCACAGCACAAATACAGAGGGGTTTGGGGGAAGGGAATTTATGCCAAAATGGTTTGTCTTGATGACATCCATCCATTAGTGGCAGCCCATAAAAGAATCTTATAAACATACTTGGAACTGCTTGGTGATGATTTTTCTTGACAAGCGAACATTATGTGCTGTGAGTAGAAATTGAGTAATATGGGCTGAAAACGCAGGAAGTGACTCCAGTCTTTTTTATGCAAGGTAAATCTCAAGAAAAATGACCCACTTTGGCAGTGCCCAGCAGTTAAGATATCCCCCGAGGAGCCACAAGTAAAGATCTATGCATTCCGCTTATGTTTTCTGCTTTATCGAGATAGATGCTGATCGTCTTCATTTCTATATTAGACGGGTTGCCGTTCGTGCAGCTACTGTTAAAATTGCGCCAGCAATTTGGTTGCAAACATATTTTCAAGGAATTTAAACTAATCAGGAGCAGGGGTAGCATTGGCTGAGGGTGACAGCTTGCCATGCTATGGTTTAGATGGCAAATTCCTGACCTGCATCCCTTGTCAGAAAGGAAAGGGGCAATCTCACAGGGTCCTCAACCTGCTCCATTTGCAGCCTGTCATGGTTCCCTCCTTGTCAAAACACACAAATACAGAGAACAACAGCAGCAGGGACTTCTGGTGGTTCAGTTGAAGCAAGGGTGAATAATCTTTTTGGCTCCATGCGTCAGATCTTTAGCAAAATTGGCCTTACAGGCCCATTATTATTATTATTATTATTATTATTATTATTATTATTATTATGCATTTTAATCTTTATTATTTTACATATTAAGTCCCTTCACCACAAACAGAACAAAAGAAAAAACAGATTGCATCAAATACAAAGAAAATGTCACTTGTGATTCGAGGACCCGATCCCCGCTTGGGGAATGAAAACACGTGGACACAGTATATTAGGTTAATGGGGCAAGAAAAAGCCACAACTTTATTGATTACAGCATGTGAGAAGGTATTGGCTTAGGCATTGGACCACAGCAAGTTTGACTCCACCCACTCGGAGAGGGGTGAGTCTGATGAGGGGTTAACCACCAGTAGGGGGAGCCTGTTGATGCAAATTCAACTATAAGTTCTCCCCTGATGTCACCGAGGGTCGTGCCATGCCCCCTCCCCCGCCACACAGGGCATCAGACAGGATCCATGACCGCCGGATTCCTTTAACGGAATACCTATAAGTATGCGACGGTGACGAGCAGGAACACTTGACTCGTGGAAAATCTGAAGCACAATGGCGGGAGAGCTGGCGCGGCCGCATTTCAGCAGCTAAACCACACCTCCGCAGTGGCACCCGATTGGGTGCCCAACTGGGAGGTGTGGCGCGCCAGCAATGATGAGAGGGCAGGGGGCAGAATGCCCCCTGCCTGACGCGGGAATCATCTCCCGCTCACAATCCCTCCCCTCTGGGAGGAGGAGAGGCTTTATAAAATGTTTCCCCCCCAATATGTTAAGACTTCTGTCATCCTCAGTATGGGTCCTACGTTTCCTTGTGGACTGCATATTTATATATCCTTTAGCTTCTCATAAATTCATCAGAATCTTTGTAGCATGTAACATTGCAGAAGTTAATTAAAGCATGTCAGAGATTACATCAGAAGCGGTTTAGTCATGCTGACCATGTGACCCGGAAAGCTGTCTGTGGACAAACGCCGGCTCCCTCGGCCTGAAAGTGAGATGAGCGCCACAACCCCCTAGTCGCCTTTGACTGGACTTAGCCATCCAGGGGTCCTTTACTACATTGATTAACAGTGGCTCTGTGGATTTTCAGACAGGTGATATCCCTAGCCAGGCACCTTCTGCATGCCAAGCAGGTACTTGACTTCTGAACCATGATCCTTCTACACTTTGGATTCTCCACCCCTGTCCCTGTGCCACCATGGTTGTCTGAGGCAGTGGCACCTTTGTGAGGTTATGAATTCTTCCACAGTTCTTGGAACCTTGATCATGCCAGGTTCCAGAATCTGGGGAAGCCTCTGTCTGAAGAGGTATAATTCAATAATAACTAAAGATGGAGCATACATTTGAACATGGGTGGTTCTAGTGAAGCTGGGTTATTTGCAAAGATGGTGGGAGAAATAATAATAATAATAATAATAATAATAATAATAGCTTATTATTTGTACCCCACCTATCTGGCTGGGTTTCCCCAGCCACTCTGGGTGGCTCTCAATAGAATATTAAAAACATGATAAGACATCAAACATTAAAAACTTCCCTAAACGGCTGCCTTCAGATGTTTTCTAAAAGTCAGGTAGTTGTTCATTTCATTGACATCTGATGGGAGGGCGTTTCACAGGGCGGGTGCCACTACCGAAAAGGCCCTCTGCCTGCTTCCCTGTAACCTCACTTCTCGCAATGAGGGAACCGCCAGAAGGCCCTCGGAGCTGGACCTCATGTCTGGGCTGAACGATGGAGGTGAAGACGCTCCTTCAGGTAAACTGGGCTGAGGCCGTTTCAGGCTTTAAAGGCCAGCACCAACACTTTGAATTGTCCTCGGAAACGTACTGGGAGCCAATGAAGGATATACAATAGGGCAGACATGTCCAACAGGTAGATCACGATCTACTGGTAGATCACTGGACATCTGTTGTAAATCGTGGTAGATCGCATGATGCTCAGTTTCCCCCCTCCCCCCAAAAAAACTTTGCCACCCCTAATAAAAGCTCAACAACTTTGCCTGTCAATAACAATGGGTAGGTCACAGCCAGTATTTTTATAGTGTGAGTAGATCACAGTCTCTTGGGTGTTGGACGTGCCTGCAGTAGGGGGAAGAAACATTTGACCTCTCTGTCAAACCGTTGGGACTCTACCCAGGTTGTGCCCTCCAGACCACACCCTGTTTTCATTTCACCTGTCTGAAAAGTGTCCTCAAACTATGAGAACACCTCTTACTTACCTGGATAGGAGATAGGGTTTGTCTGGCCACACCCACCATGGTTCTCCATTTAGAAACATGGTCCCTTAGTTGAAAAAGGTCCCCTACCTCTGAGATACTGCTCCCATAACAAGTCAATTCAAAACAAGTCTGTAATTAATTTCACACTTGATTTGTCTTTTTCCTAATTATAGTAACTGTCGTGGTTGGAAGTTTCTTGGAAGCGAAGTACGTTTTTCAATACCATTAAAATCCCCTACAAAAGAGGGGTTTTCTTCTTTTGTTTTTGTTTTTCAGCAGGAAGGATTTAAGATCAAAGAAAGAGAGAAAGAAAAATGTAACGTATGGAATTGCAGGTCTAAAAATGCAGTTAGACAGCTATTACATGCTCTGGAATTTTGTTTCAGCAGGGATGTGTGTCAAATTAAAAACAGTTGGCTATTATAGTTTAGAAGGATATTATTTCATGCCAATCTCTGGCTGTTGGCAGGGCTGACTTGATTAAATACACCACCTCTCCATCTTACAGAAATTTGCAGAGATATGACTTTTAACATTTGCTGCCCTTACCATTCCGGGGTCTACAGACTGGTGATTTTTGTTGTTTGGTATGTTATTTATAATTTACAGGGCTGCAACATTAATTTGATTTAATCCATAAATTAATCAGCATACATTAAAAAAAAAAAAGTGTGGAACTACTTAAATGTATCCATGGCAGCTCTGAACTTTTGTTTGATGAACAGCCATCTCCCGTACTGCAGGACAAAATGTTTTTGAAAAATGAGTATTTTGAAATGTCAAATGACTTGGGTTAATATAATCTCTTGTCCCCAGTAGTGCAGCTAGGGCTGGGCTGCTTGGCCCACGTCTAAGGGCCTGGAGCCCTGAGGAACCTCCCCCCCCCAATGTATTGTTTTATTTTAACATTTCACAGGGGAGACATTGCTGTGCTGCTGGAGGGAAATGTCACTTTTTCTAACCTTTATTCAGATCATCTTATAAGATGTGTGGGATGTTCTGAAGGCAGCGAACCCAACAACTTCCACAAGGTGTTTCAAATAAAAGGGTACCATTCTCGTAGCCTGGGAAGAAGCATGGATGAGTCTTTCTTTCTTTCTTTCTTTCTTTCTTTCTTTCTTTCTTTCTTTCTTTTGGGGGGGGGTGTTATAGGAAATTCCTTGGGCTACCTTGGATTGTCAAACAAAGACACCAACCAGGAATATAGGAGCAAAACAGCAGCCTGTAGGCCTGATCTTTATTCAAAAGATTGTTGCAACAGAACTTCCACCCATCACATAGGAGAAGCAGGAAGAAACCCCAAACAAGGGGATGCTCCCTCTTTTATAAGTTTACCTTTTCCCCATAAACACCTTTGATGAAGCATCATGCATACATCATAGATACATCATACATATGTCACAAACGGGGAAGGGTTTTCTTGGCAGGTTAGCCCTATCCCTCACTTGCCTTCCACCTCACACCCATCAAGTGATTTGTTGTTTAGTCGTGTCCGACTCTTCGTGACCCCATGGACCACAGCATGCCAGGCACTCCTGTCTTCCACTGCCTCCCACAGCTTGGTCAAACTCATGTTCGTAGCTTCGAGACCACTGTCCAACCATCTCATCCTCTGTCGTCCCCTTCTCCTTGTGCCCTCAATCTTTCCCAACATCAGGGCCTTTTCCAGGGAGTCTTCTCTTCTCAATATGCCTGTTGTCTTTGTCCATGGAGTTTTCTTGGTAGGGATACTGGAGTGGCTTGCCGGTTCCTACTCCAGGTGGATCACATTTGGTCAAAGCTCTCCACTATTACATGCCCGTCTTGGGTGGCCCTGCACGGCATAGCTCATAGCTTTTCTGAGTTATTCAAGCCCCTTTGCCATGACAAGGCAGTGATCCATGAAGGAGCATCAAGCGATACAAAGGAAATATCTACAAGTTCCTGGGTTTCCTGGTCAGCTAATCACACCGAGAACCTAATCCATTCCTGGATGGTTTGCTTTGTCCATGGGATGACTTCCTGTCTGACACCCAACTTACCAGGATGCCAGTGATTATCTCTTGTGCAAGAGGCTGCTGAGTACATGACCCCAGGTTTCAGGGATTATGGTTGTCTTTACCCATTTCCCAAGTCCCCCCTTCAGGAGCCATTTGTTCCCTGAGTAAAATGAAGTTGGAATGGTGTTAATCCGATGTAGGGCTGATTTTATATGAATGTTTGAAGGTTTTGCTGCATAAGGGAAGGTGAATACTATGCAACCTTGAACAAAACTATGGTGGGTTTTTATGGGGATATTTACAAAATTGAATGGTGTTGGTTTGGGGGATGGTCTGGGGGTGCTGTGTCCCATTTAACTGGAAACAACCCACCCTCCCCAAAAAAACTTTATAAAAAATCCAGTAACGGGGGGGGGGGGGAGAAAAGGGAAGAAAACTTGACAGCCACACCTTATAGAATTCATTCACTAACTTGCACCCTGGAAAGAAATGTCGTGGGGTGTGTGAGAGCAATTAGGGCATGAAGGAAGGAAAGAATATTGTTGCAATGTTGTTGTTTTTTTTGGGGGGGACAGGTGCCCAGGACGCTCTCAAACCTAGCAGCATTACTACTTGGCTTCAAAAAGACTGTTACAAAACAGGGATGAAAGGTATAAAAATGTTTGCAGCCTGCAGTTTAGGGGAGATGTGCATATAGGTGAAACATTTTGGGAAACCTTCTGGTAAATGATATATAATGAATTAAAAAAAATGTTTAAAATAACTTTTGTAAAAAAAAAACACAAAAAAAAACAGAAGCCTTTCTATTAGGAATTATAGGTACCAACATTCCAAAGGAACAGAAAAGACTCTTTATGTATGTGACAACAGCAGCACGGATGCTACTAGCCCAGAGGTGGAAAGAAGAAAGAATCCCTACCAGAGCAGAATGGCAAGCCAAGCTGTTAGACTATGCCGAAATGGCAAAACTGACTGGGAAACTCAGATACTAAGAAGACAAGAAATTCAGGAAAGAAAGGGGGAAGTTTATAATTTATTTAGGAGACCACTGTAAACAGATGAAAACATTAGCAGAATTTTAATCCCACTTGTAATGTAACAAATACTATGGACAATATGGATAGCTACAAAACGTAGACTATGAAATACTCTGCAGTTGGAAATGTTGACAATAGGACCCATGGAGGGGATGGAAGGAAGTCTTGAGATTCAGAGAAAACTCATTTTATGGATATGTATTTGGTATTGTAACTAATTTACGTTGGTAAAATCAAATAAAAATGATTTTTTTAAAAAAAAAAATAATTTGAAAATAAGTCCAGTATCTTTTTCTTTCCTTCCTTCCTTCCTTCTTTCTTTCTGAAATCATTTTTATTTGATTTAGATGCAGTTAAAAAAGGAAGATAAATTTTGGAAGCTAAGGGAAGGATGGGAAGTCTGGGGGTTCAGGGAACCCCATAAAGGTACTGATATGGACCATGGTTTGATGTAAACATGGGGGGGGGAATTGTTTTTTCTTTTTGAAACTTTGAAAATAAAAATGGAAAGAAAATGAGTCCAGTAAATCTTAATGACTAACACATTGTGGCAAAAGCAGTCATATACTATGGCCCACTTTAACAAGAAACACTGTCCTCAGATGTGTAAAGATTTTTTTAAAAAAAGGTAAACAATGAGGCCCAAAGACCAGGAAATCCAAAACTTCCATCATGGGACGTTTCCATCCAAAGCTGAAATGGTGATCAGGCCCACATCAAGGAGGAGTGCAAATGAGGGCATGTGCCCCAGGTGGCAGGTTGGAGGGCAAGCAGCATGCTATGCGTTTAGTATAATGAGAGATGAACCCTTGTTCTTAGCTGAGTCCCAAACAAGCAGAATCAAATTTACCGGAGTCTCTTTTTGAAGGTTTCCTCCCACCCTTGGGAAATTGTGTCTTCTCAAGTCAGAAGATGAGTGCCCCGAGACTAACATTCTCTCCCACCCATTTCTGAATGTTCTCAATTTTTATGTCAAGTTGTGTCCATTTGATTAGTGAACACAGACAGGAAAAGGGCACTGTTGACATATGATGGTAGATATTGCATGGAGTCCCCGATGGTGTGACTGATGAACACCTACAGAAATTTTGCTTGAGCGAATACTGGAGCAGGATATTGGTCACTGTTGAACTAAGAAGAGTGCCCATAAGTGTTACCATTGCTGTGCATGGTGTTTTGAAGTAAGTAGGGATACTTGAGTTGCTCGATCTTTGTGAATATTCATACCATCTGATCTGATCCACAACTGCTGTGGATGTTGGTACTTGGTTGTTCATTGGTTTTTGTGAGCCCAGGCGCAGACCCCTCGTCCCCGGCAGCCAGGCCCAGATAAATAAGACACAACACAGCATAGTTATGGGGTTAAAATAGACCACAACTTTATTAATTTCAGATGTAGGAAACCTTGGCTTAGGCACTGGGCATGTATCCCTCTCAGCCCCCGATTTGGGTCTGTGGCTAAGCAGTGGCAGACAGGAATTATGGGGGACACTGCAAAACATGTGCTTACATAGCTGGCACCCCACTCCTCCAGTTCTGGGAGTTTGACCATACACTGAGTGTTCTTGGCCAGTGACTTCCAACATTAACCCCTCTAACGGCCCCCTGCTAATGTTGCAGTGCGAGGGGTGTGTTGCACGTCGAGGTCCCCAAGACACCCCCCCAAAGAAAAACACAATTGACACTTAATTTTTGTTTAAGGTTTTTGGCATAATTTTGGCAACAACTTTATTCAAATTACAGCAATGTGAGTGGTTGCTTAGGCATTGGTAGCACTAACTGACCCCTCACGGGGACAGCTCTGACATTCACACCCCCCGCGAAGTCAGCAAGGGTAAATCACCTGGGGAGAGAGATGGGACTGGGAATCATGCCTCACCTCTCCCCAGAATGCTCCCAGGGGCTTGCGTGGCTCTAGCTCCTTGCCAGTGGGTTTCGGACAAAAGCATGGGGAGCCCCTGGGTTCCTTTAACAGAAAACCCTTGAAGCAGCAGCAGCAGTGTTTTGGAGGGGCAGGCACAGCCAAATCCATACCCCTCCACCAACCAATTCCAAGACCAATGCCTAACTGCAAACCTTACAAGTTGTGACGATTTGCTATGCAATAGGCAAAAACCAAATGGCACACACTAATCAGCCAAATGGACAAAATTCCTACCGTGTCCCTGCCCCAAAGCAGACGACCCCATGACAGGCATAGCAAGGTCAAGCAAACAGCCTAAAATTAGGGAAGGGAGGGCGGGTGATCCGTAGCACGCAGCGAAAAGAGGAAGTCTGTTGCTGTGTGCATTGTATTTAACAAATAGGGCTGTCAATGAACAAATGGCAACATTTAGATTTCCCCAGTAACAGCCCGCCCCTGCTTAAAGGATGGCCAAACCATTTGTCTAGCAACAGTGAGGTGTCTCGTCAGCCCTGCCCACAACCTGTGCTCTCCATGAGGGAGAACACACTTTACCACGCTACCCCTCAATTCTGTTGATGGACTAAAGGATTCTGCCCAAGGCCTAAAACCGCCAAAGTTGTGACGATTGCTATGGGGAAGACAAACCTGCAAAGCAGGCTCTGGAAAACAGCAACCATCGTGCGACCGTAGCAACGCCCACAAACCTGAAAAGGAAAAGGTTAGCCTGCAACAACTTTACAATTAGAGGGAGGGTTGGGTGGGTGACACTCCAAGTCAACAGAATGGCCTGCTGGTGGGAGCTTCCTTACCTGGCTTTTGCTCCACCCCCCCAGGCTGCTGTCGATTGGCTGGTTTGGACCAGGGCCAGGCAGGAGCCCTGCAGCCTTGGCAGCCAACCTAGGGGATGGAGCAATGGCCAGGCAGCTATGGCATGACTCTAGAGGCCAGGAAGAAGTCATTGTGCTTTCTGGATGTTCTGACACACTTCTCGGCTCAAAAAGGCTTTCCCAACAGGTTTGAAAATAAATATTTTGAGAGAAAAACTTTGAAAAATATATATAAAAAATGCAGATTGGTAAACAAACTGGAATAGATCTAAAGGTCAAGATATGTGAAAGTGCCATAGAGTATGCTGATTCATCTATCCCTCACTAACATGGCTACTATCTGGTTAGTCTCTGCAACTTTCTCAGAGCAGTAGCTGAGTTCCTTTACTCAGTATGTACACAGATGCCCTGGAATTTGAACCCATTCTTGCAAATCCAACACTTTTTGAACTGTATAACAGTCAATAAAACGATGAAGGTAGGAAGCCTATACACAAGTGGCTTTTACTACAGTGAGTCAAAAGATGCTCAGGAAGTGTGTGGATTCTGTTGCTGATAGGGATGTGCACTGACATGACTTTACTCAGGCTAGAATGTGTGCCCCCACTTTTTAATCAATGAAGTATTCCAATGAAGTATTTTCTTCCTGGCAGACAGTTGAGAAATAACATAAGAAATATAATAAACATTTTGGAATATCTGACTGCCAGGAATGAAAAACAAGCTATCCTAATGTTTGTGGATGCAGAGAAGGCCTTTTATAACATTGTTTGGGATTTTATGCTTAAGAACTTAGAATGTATGGATGTGGGGGAAGAATTCCTTAATGGGATAAAAGCTATATATACAGAGCAAAAAGCAAAATTGATTGTCAACAATGTTGTCACGGAAGAGATACAAATAACAAAAGGAACTAGACAGGGATGTCCACTTTCACCATTGTTATTTATAATGGTCCTGGAGGTCCTGCTGAGGGCGATTAGACAAAATGATTTAATAAAAGGGGTGACAGGT
Organism: Podarcis filfolensis; assembly: GCF_964270895.1. Lineage (NCBI taxonomy): Eukaryota > Metazoa > Chordata > Lepidosauria > Squamata > Lacertidae > Podarcis > Podarcis filfolensis. The sequence continues at coordinate 19,082,648 of NC_139603.1, forward strand.
GGTCAGAATGAATATAAAGTGAAATCCTTTGCAGATGATCTGGTAATAACAATTGAAGAACCAACAGAAGGTGTAATAGAAGTATTGAAGGAGATGGAACAATTTGGAATTGTAGCAGGGTTTAGATTAAATAAAAAGAAAACCAAAATAATAGCGAAAAATATGGACCAAAGTATGATAGAAATAATGCAACAAAAAACAGAGATAGATGTGGTGAAAAAGGTAAAATATTTGGGAATCTGGCTAACTCCCAAAAATATTGATTTATTTCAAAACAACTATATTCCGGTGTGGAACGAAATAAGGAAAGACCTGGAAGTATGGGGCAGACTGAAACTATCCTTTTGGGGTAGAATTTCTTCTATAAAGATGAGCATCCTTCCTAAGATGCTATTCTTGTTTCAGACTATCCCTATAATAAAGGGGGTATCAATCTTTACAGAGTGGCAAAGAGTGATATCAAGGTATATCTGGCAGGGCAAGAAGCCGAGAATTAAATTTAAGTTATTAACAGATGTGAAGGAAAGAGGAGGCTTCGCTCTGCCAGATTTGAAACTGTACTATGAAGCAGCCTGTCTCTGTTGGTTGAAAGAATGGATAAAATTAGAAAGTAAGGAATTATTAGACCTTGAAGGTTTTGATAATAGATTTGGATGGCACGCGTACTTATGGTGTGAGAAGAAGAAAATACATAAAGGGTTTGGGAGCCACATATTCCGAGGTCCACTAATAGAAGTATGGGATAGGTATAAAAACCTATTAGAACCAAGAGTTCTGCATTGGTTATCTCCGTTAGAGATTATGTCGGCGAAGAAGGTAAACATGAGAAGTAATTGGATTACATATGGAGACTTAATAATTAAAGAAGGAGGTAAATGGAAGATAAAACCATATGAACAAGTTAAGGAATATGTTTATGACTGGTTGCATTACTTTCAAGTTAATTAAATGTTTAAAAAAGATATTAAAGAAAGTGGTTACACGGAAAAAGATTCAAAGTTTCAAACAGTTATAATAAATAATGATTGTAAAATTTTGTCAAAAATGTATAAGATATTGTTAGATTGGTATACGAAAGATGAAGAAGTTAAAACGGTAATGATACAATGGGCCAGAGATTTTGGATATAATATACAATTCAATGATTGGGAAAAACTTTGGAAGGAAAATTTAAGATTTACTGCTTGTACCGCGTTAAAAGAAAACATTATGAAAATGTTTTACAGATGGTATATCACACCGGTAAAATTAGCAAAAATGTATAAAACCTGTAATAAATGTTGGAAATGTAAAGAAAAAGAAGGAACGTTTTATCATATGTGGTGGGAATGTAAGAAAGTGATGGGCTTCTGGAAGATGATATATAATGAGATGAAAAAAAATGTTGAAGTATACATTTGTTAAAAAACCAGAAGCCCTACTTTTAGGCATTACAGGAAAGGAAATAAGAAGGAAGGATTACAAACTTTTTCAATACGCAGTTACAGCAGCAAGAATTCTACTGGCTCAGAAGTGGAAACAAGAGGAAATACCGACGAAAGAGGAATGGAGGATGAAATTAACAGACTATGCAGAACTGGACAAGTTAACAGGGAAAGTTAGATATCTTCAAGACCAAAAGTTCATCGAGGACTGGGGAAAATTTGTGGAATATCTGAAAAACACATGTGAAGTACAAACAACGCTAGTGGGGTTTAAAGAAGCACTGTAAAAACTGAGGTATATTGTTAAATGAAAAATGGATGATTGGAGGGGGGACTAATGGCAATAGAGAACAGAAGAAATGCGTAAGCAAGAGTTAAATATGGATGATTGTCAGAGAAGTTGAAGGAAGTCCAAAAGTATGGAATTTGTGAAAATTTGGATTAAAATTGTATATTTATGTTAAAAAATCAATAAAAAATATTAAAAGAAAAAAAATCAATGACGTATTCATTCTCTGCCATCTGAAGAGCTACTGTCAATTCGAATAGCATTTCCCCAATAAAACTGTATGCAGAGGCTTTTAAAAAACCATGAAGAGTATCTCAATGATATTTAAACATTCTTTGATATATATATATATATTTCTTTCCATCATAATAAACATGACAGAGGAGATCTTTTCCCCCCTAATTGGATTTTTTCCTAAGAGCTATTGATATGTTTGTGATGTTCTGGTTATTATCCTCAAATTACAAACAAACACATTATTAGCACCCAATTATAGTATAAAGAAGAAAGGATTTTGAATGTTCAGTAATGGTTCTTAAGCAAATAAAATGACAAGTATATAGAGTAGAACAGGGTTGTGGATTAATGAGATTTTCTTTTCATTGTTCGTATCGGAAAATTTGCCTTAGGCTTCAGGGCTAATTCTCTGTTTATTACAAAATTTGAGGATGCATAGGCAGGTACAAAATACACAGCCCCCAATGGAAAACCCCCTCTCATATTTCAAGTACAGTAATTGGTTTGCAATGAACAGTGTGGGAAGCTTGTCTAAGTTAACTGCCTGGGTGAGGCAATCCTAGGACAAGGGGCATGAGAAGCCATAATTCCTTTGCCTGGGACACATTGTAGAGAGGCTTGTCCTGACTCCATACTATCCCCAGGGCTCCAAAACTCCAGGTAATGCAAGTTAGCTTCAAGGGTGCTCCATATCCAGGCCAAAGGCCACCGAACCCTGAGGGGCTGGTCTCCAGAACATTCACTACCTTTAATGGTGCCCAAAGTGCTCACCTGTTCTTTTCCTTCCCAGTTACACACCAGTTGTGATCAATAAACCTATTTAACCACAACGGCCCATAAGCCCTTATGACCCAACAGCATCAAGTACTGAGAAGGCAGAAAAAGCCAGGCCAACATGGCCAGTCTGTGGGCAGGTGAAAAATTCCTAATTAGATCTGAAGCAAGTGGAACCATCGAGGCACAGTGGGCCAAACTAAGAAGACAAAATGCCAGAAGGGCCTTCTTCATTCTGTGTTCATCTTTTTCTCCAGGTTGGTTCACTTCCAATGCTTTGGTGTACAGATCCATGATCAGGGATGAGGGCAGTTGGAACTCCAAAGATATGGAGGTTTGAGTGCCCTAATCTTTGCATTTTTTCAGAGAGGATACTGTTGGTGACTTGTGGAAGTAAGTGGATAGTTCACCACACCTCAACCAGTGTGATGTATCAGCAGAGTTTGTCGAGCCCCAGCCAAGTCTTCAAAGATCTCCTGTTCCCAGCAGACAGCTTCTTCCAGAATCGCTGGTTAAGGGAAAAACTCCTCTCCTACACAATTCAAAGTAACAAAGTGTTTATTGTCTTCAGACACGAGACAAAGCTAAATACTAAATCTACAATCTTCTGGTCTTTGAAGTAAAGATATATACGTACGGAGAGATTCACTGACACTATTGCCATGCTAGCTAACACTACATTTCTGAACCTATGAAAGGGTGAATGACTCATGAAAATCATATACTCAACCTCACTGATGTTGCTATGGTAACCCAGTGCACCTGCTCTCTTATCTCTCAACATCCAGATGTGGGGAATGTGCCGACTCAATACATAAGACATTACACCAACAGATACTACTGCCAAAAAGGACTTTTCACGGGATAGGATGCCCACCTAAGCTCCACGAGATGATTGTGTCCTTCCACGAAAACATGCATGGCACCATCCAGTGTGGCAATTCATCCTTGGACACCTTCCCTTTAAGGAGTGTGTGAAACAGAGCTGTCTTCTCACCCCAGCTGCAGACCCTTCAAGTGTCCCTATTTTCCTGGGACATCCCTGATTTGGAGAAGCCATTCCAGTTTCAGATTTGATCCCGGTATGTCCCACTTCTCCTTAGGATGTTCCTATTTTCACTGGAGAAATGTTAGAGGGTATGGAGTTATCCAAGCCCTGAGCCATCTGAAGGCAATCCTGTATAGGAAAGTTTTTTTAAAAAAAAGATTGATGTTTTATTATGTTTTTATATATGTTGGAAGATGCCCAGAGTAGCTGAGGCAACCCAGTCAGATGGGTGGGGTATAAATAGTAAAATTATCATTATGGAATGGGACACCCCTATGTTCATCAGATAAAGTTGAAGGGTGTACAGCAGTCTTTGGCATATTCTTCCCCCTGTTGCTGTCCTATGCCTTCAGCTCAACTAAAGATGGTACGTACATTTTCAAGAGGATGCCCATGATGTGGATATTGTAATGTTATAAACAGAAGGAAGTAAAAAAGGTACAATCACAAATGAGTATGAGAAAACAGTGCTGTGTGCTGCTGTTATGATGCTCAGTGTGCAATAACACAAGCAGGGGAGAGAAAGAGAAAACAATTGAAGACAACTCAATCACTTGGGCTAGACTTGAGTATGTGAGTAAAATTTGCTGAAGTCATTTATCCTTCTGGAGGCCAAGGATAAAATTAACAATCCAAGTTCTATGCCGCTCTTAAACAGGAATCTGAATGCCTTTTTCTTTTCTTTTTTAGCCCATGACTCTCTTAAGCTAATTTGATTGAAGTGACTAATAAGCTCCATAGTTGTGCAACTCAGATGTCTCTCATTCTGGGGGTTAACCTTTCACAGAGGCAATTTTAATAACCATTAAAATGATGAGGGGGATAATAGAGAGATAATTGCAGAAAACGGAGAACTTTAAGGATGCTAATCGCAGCTTTCCTAAAAAACGTCTGGGGGAGTAAGCACATCTGAAAGCCTAAGTCATTTGTAACCAATTGAGGGGGAAATTAGAGCTGTGAAAAGATGGCAAGTTGAACTCAAGAACTGCACTGTCCCATCTTTGAACCCCCGGCAATGAGTCTTGCAAGAAAGCATTCCTTTGATGACAGGGAAAAGTTTGAAACCATAGAAGAACTTCCAAGAACATTTGAAGCTGGAAATGTGATGAATGCATTGCGGTGGATATCACTAGCAATATCCAAACTTTCTTCCCCTTGAAATTCCTGAGATGGCAAATTAGGTGGCTGTTGTGTTAGAAGTCTTTAATGGCTAGCATGTTAGAAATAAAGTCCAAAAGCTGAGAAATGACACTTTCACGTTATGTGGCATTGCAGCACATAGGAAGCTCTTTTTTTTCTACTTTGGCTTAATTTTGCCCCTGGTTTACTAAACTGGGAATCAGGCAGTACTGTAAACAGGGGCGGAGCAAGGGTTGTGTGGTAGGGGTCGGCTGCCCCAGGTGTCACCACTGAGGGGGGTGACAAAATGTCGGGCGGCACTCACCGCGGGGTCTGCAGCACACTCGAGCCACAAGTCTCTCCTGGGAGTGACATGGTGGCTTGGGCATGTGAAGGCTCCATGCTGCCCCAAATGGTCCACCCGCCACCTCCCCCTCAGTTGTAGAGCGACTGAGTGGGAGGAAGCAGTCAGAGGCCCTGTGGGTGACTGGCCCCGCCCCCATGGGTAGCTGGCCCTGCCTCCGCGTGCTGCCCCAGGTGCCTGATCAGCTTCCTCCTCCACTGACTGTAAAGGCACTGGAGAAGCAGCCAAGAATGTAGTTCTCTTGTTTAGGAGTGTCACAGGGACCCACTATTTCTGCCACCTATGGTCCTGCAGTGTAGACGATTGGGCTGAAGTGGGTAAGTTGGGATCTGCTACTGGGTCACAAGTTAACCTAAAGTGCTTCGACACACCCACTGTAGAAATATCTGGAACAAATGCACATTTGGGCTAAAGGTTACTCCCTGAAGTTTGAGATATTGAAGGCCATTGGCCTTAACTCACCCTATCCTTTGCAAAATATTTTTTTTAACTACTTTTGAAAAAAATGTTGTGTTCTTGGAAATCATATCTCATCAACTTTGAGAATGAATTATACCCCACCCGTCTGGCTAGGTTTCCCTAGCCACTCTGGGCGGCTCCCAACAGAATATTAAAAACATGATAAAACGTCAAACATTAAAAACTTCCCTAAACAGGGTTGGGCCAAACTTATTCAGGGACAGCCCCATGAGGCCATGCTTTCCACGAAGTCCCGAGCGGTCCCTTGTAAGGTTGTGTCGGCATGGATGTTAAAATCCCCTAGGACAACCAAACTAGGTGTCTCCAGGAGAACATTCACCATGACCTGAAGCAGCTTGAGCAGCGAATCCTTGGTGTATCAGGGAGGTTGGTACACCAAAAGGACTGTACTGCCCCTCTTGCCCAACTTCCAGAACGTGCACTCAGAAAACTGGGTCTTCCCAATGGTATAAGCTAATGACTTCCTAAAAATCACTGCAGCCCCCCCCCTCCCTACCCATATGACCTGAGTTGCTGTGCATAAGAGAAACCTGGTGGACAAGCAGCGGCAAGAACAGGCCCATCTGCTTCATCCAACCAAGTCTCTGTTACACATATATAAGAGAAATTGTGTAACTTGTGGCACTGGGTTTTTTTCTTGGTCACACAACTGTCCCATTTGTTGTTCCTGTGTAATTAAAGATAAAACCAGAACGTGAGTGGCTACTGGCTGAGGTTATCTGGCTAAGGATCTTAACTCTTAGGTCCAAAGGGGTGGACTCTAAAATTAACCCAGTGAGGACTCAGCAGGATCAAGTGGTCACAGCATGCTAACTGTCTGAGTGCTGGATTTTAAACCAGGAGGAGAAATACAATTGAATATACTGGAAAAAGTGATTGCGGGCTGGATAGAACTCTGAGCAGGAACACACACAGAGAACAACATTTGGTTGCAAGTCTCGCTTGTTGATTTCTAAGTATTTTTTTTGTCGCAGTCTTGTTTTGTCTGTATCTCACGTCACAAACAGCACATTGCAGACTAGTAAATGGAGATGTTCCAACATTTAAAAACAGCTGTGTTCTATACAGCCTATGCACAAATGCTTTGGTACATAACCATAAATTTCCAGTTTCATCTAAAGCATACAGAGCTTCTCGTAAGCTTTCAGTAGTTCAGCTCATTTTAAATTTTGGAGAACAGCAATTCTGCCACTGGACTGAAGTTCCCACCCAACACACAGAGTGTGTGGATGTGAGTGAATTGGCTGTTGAAGGATGGCATCTTTTTCTAGAAGACAGTAAAATCTAAACATTTTCAGATGAGGAGGCAGCAGTGGATTCTGATATTTGTTGTCACATCAAGGGATGGTGGAGCCAAACCAAGCAAATCAAGCAACACCCTATTTGCACTTCTCTTTTCCCAGTCATGCTTTAATGGGAACTATACCACATTACAAAGGGACGCGGGTGGCGCTGTGGGTAAAACCTCAGCGCCTAGGACTTGCCGATCGCATGGTCAGCAGTTCGAATCCCCGCAGTGGGGTGCGCTCCCGTCGTTCGGTCCCAGCGCCTGCCAACCTAGCAGTTCGAAAGCACCCTCGGGTGCAAGTAGATAAATAGGGACCGCTTACAAGTGGGAAGGTAAACGGCGTTTCCGTGTGCTGTGCTGGCTCGCCAGATGCATCTTGTCACGCTAGCCACGTGACCCGGAAGTGTCTGCGGACAGCGCTGGCTCCCGGCCTCTAGAGTGAGATGAGCGCACAACCCTAGAGTCTGTCAAGACTGGCCCGTACGGGCAGGGGTACCTTTACCTTTACCTTTATACCACATTACAAAGCTGAAGAGGATTAATCTCTTCTACAGTTTCATGGGGTTCCAAATGACCCTGTGGAATTTGTTCTGCTTTTTTGGCCCACCACAAGAATGAAGTTGCCCTCTAGTAATTCTATTGTAAGCCCAAACCCTGTTTATCTCTTGCTCACATTGCAGTGTGCCCTCCAAGTGGGGCCATGCTTCTAGCCCTGCTCCTGACTTATCATCTCCTTCCTCAAGCCTGCTTGCTCAGTAAATTAACTGGGAAGGGACCTAATCCTGAAATTACAAGTCACTATCAAGTGCTTACCAAAGCAGCTTTCACTTTTCTTTATCATCCCACCCTCTCAGTTGCACCAGCTTGCTGCCTTTCAACAGCCCTGTGAATGAATGGATAGGAAAACTTTCAATGCCAAAGAGCATGTGACTATACCATTCCATTCAGAATATTTGCAGGAAAACCAAAATGCTTGTTTACAAAGCTATTGTACTACCAACCATACTTGTGAAACATGGACCACTTATAAATGCCATCACCAACTCCTCAAAAGATTCCATCAATGGTGTCTCCAAATTTTTTTCACATCACTTGGGAAGACAGGCGAACTAATATCAGTGTACTGGAAGAAGCAAAGATCACCAGCATCAAAGCATCAAAGTTTAAAGACTCTCTTGATGCAAATCTAAAAATAAATGTAGTATAAACACCAACAACTGGGAAACACTGGCCTGTGAGCGCTCCAATTGGAGAACAGCCTTTACCAAAGGTGTCATGGGCTTTGAAGACTGTCGAACTCAGGATGAAAGGGAGAAACATGCTAAGAGGAAGGCACATTTGGCAAATCGTCACCATGATCAACTCCTGTCTGAAAACCTATGTCCCCACTGTGGAAGGACGTGTGGATCCAGAATTGGCCTCCGCAGTCACTTACGGACCATGTACATGGAAGACAATCTTACTAGGCTATGAGTGATCACCAAAGAAGAATATTCCCAATCTCATCTACATCATTAAGACTCACTAAGGATAACAATCAGGGTATCACTGGAGTCATTTGCCAGCCGCAAATTGAACAAAGCTTGAAGCATTTGCAATTGAAATCCTCTTATTTTATTTACATAAGAATGCCCGTAGAACTAAGGTGAGCAATGCAGGAAAAAGCAAGTTTCATATTCAACAAAGGATTTTTGTTTTCATAAGGCACGAAATAAACACTCATTCTCTTTTACTTAGCATGCAGTTATGATGGAAATATTTTGTTTATATGGATGCTTGCAACAAAGGAATTTAGAAAAGCTAATTATAGTTAATCACTGAACCAATGTGAAAACAGTTGACGACGCCTTGGGTTTGTAACCAGGGAGCAGAAATTGCTGCATTGATTCAGACTGTGGTTCCTAGGTTTTCTCTGGTACACTAAGTTTCAGTTAGCTCAGTGGGCAATCTGATTGAAGTACGAAGTCAGGGTATGTCCAACATCTTGTGCCCATTTAATCATAGCAGATTTAACCGTTTCATCCTGTGTATTCCATTTTAACAGCAAGTTATACATTCTTGAAAGTATCTTAGTTTTGGGATCTAACAGTTCTGTTTCCAATTTTGATTTTTCCACCTGGAATCCAATTTTTTTGTCCAAATTATAGGCCTCTCTTATTTGATAATAATGAAGCCAGTCTCGCACTTTATCTTTTAATTTCTCAAAACTCTGCAATTTCAATTTGTCTCCTTCTTGTTCCAAAATTTCCCAATATTTCAGCCATTTGGCCTCCATATTGAGCTTTTTCTGAGCCTTTGCTTCCATTGGTGACAACCACCTTGGGGTTTATAATAATAGATTCTAAATCCACTGTCAGTCTAGTGTTTATATTATCTCAGGGCATACATATATATGACTGTCTATCCAATTATAAGCAACACGGTAGGCTAATAATATAATTACAATACTTTTATATCACTATTTAATTATGTCTTACCGTAATTACAATCAGATAACATACAATACAGTGGTACCTCGGGTTACATACGCTTCAGGTTACAGACTCCGCTAATCCAAAAATAGTGTTTCAGTTTAAGAACTTTGCTTCAGGATGAGAACAGAAATCATGCTCTGGTGGCACGGCGGCAGCAGGAGGCCCCATTAGCTTAAGTAGTGCTTCAGGTTAAGAAAAGTTTCAGGTTAAGAACAGACCTCTAGAACGAATTAAGTACTTAACCCGAGGTACCACTGTATATACATGGTGACACCAACTAATGTGGATTAAGAAAATGTCCCAAAATGAGGGATTTTAGGCTAGTATAACGTCATGAAGAATCACTAAAGCTTGAGGCAACATGCCTTGCAAGGTAAATGTCTTATGCAGTATTTGCAGAGAGTAAGCTGAAGAATGTTGGTGCTCCAAACACAGCAACAGGACAGTCCTTCCAGGATAACTGACTGTTTCAATCAATGTTCTTCCTCAGCTGATTGTATGTTATCTGATTGTAAATTAAGACATAATGCAATAGTGATAAAAAAAGTATTGCAATTATATTATTAGCCTACCATGTTGCTTTTGGATTGTCAGATTGTTCTGTTTGCAACACAGGGGGTCTTTTTTGTTTATCCAGTTATAAGCACAGTCAAAGGGTGCACAGTGGTACCTCAGGTTACATATGCTTCAGGTTACATATGCTTCAGGTTACATATGCCCAGAAATAGTGCTTCAGGTTAAGAACTTTGCTTCAGGATGAAAACAGAAATTGTGCTCCAGGAGCGCGGTGGCAGTGGGAGGCCCCATTAGCTAAAGTGGTGCTTCAGGTTAAGAACAGTTTCAGGTTAAGTATGGACCTCCGGAACGAATTAAGTACTTAACCTGAGGTACCACTGTACTGGATTTGTGATCATGTCAGTTTGTCAAAAGACACAGAAAGCTCCCGAATAGGAATACATAAAGTCAGGGCAATTGTCAATTTTGCTCAGTAGTCCATACTTACAAGATGTGTAAACCAGAATTTGGTTTGCTTAACTATGCCCCGACCCCCTGGTTATTACCTAATTAACAAGGGGCAAATCTCTCTGGTTTTCCCAGCTGCTATGTTATTTGTAGAATCCCCTTGTGAGCAAAGTAATGCATTTCAAAGTGTTTGGTTGCTATCTAAAATAAGTACTGAAACAACAATGAAACAAGACGACCTTAGGCTGGCTTCGAATTCCCAGAGCTTGATATAGAAAAGTGGGACAGAGATGTCACTTTTAAATATCTTATCTCGTTGCTTTAGAGCACATATTTAACTAAGCTCAAGGACTTAATTGATGCTTATTAAAGCAGCAGAAGTCGTAAAACTTTATTAAGTTTTCAGTGACTGGAGGGTGCTCAAGCAGCAAAACACACAGTTATTTAAACTCTTGTGTTTGCACAACATTTTGTGTGTGATCAATGACTGGGATGATTAAAAAACAACTCCTACGTGTCAAGAGGAAGAATTATTTAAAATAGATTTCTATGTGGAATTTGGTGTTGTGTTGCCCATGCTGTCCCTTGCCCTTAGCAGCAATTATGCCCAAGTCGATCATGCACTCTATGCCCTGTAAGATGTGATCCACAGCTTTGTGACGCATCCTGGTCAGGAAGCAGAATACAAACCTCAATTTCTCTCTGATATGCTAATCCTTGCAGTGAGATTTTACATGGGAGGCATGTCGAAAAGCGAACTTACGAAGCAGTTGTGGGGAAGGCTGCACCACACACTTTTCTAAATATGTGTGTCAGCCCACATTTTCTCAGATCATCTCCCATCACAACCCACTTTGATGGTTACTGGGATGAGCCCAAAGTCTCAAAAGGAAAAGAAAAGTGGGTAATTGAATTCACCAAAAGAGTGTAATAATAATAATAATAATAATAATAATAATAATAATAATAATAATTCATTTCTACCCCACCCATCTGGGGTTTCCCCAGCCACTCTGGGCGGCTTCCAACAAAAGATTAAAAATACATTAAAACATCAGTCAATAAAAACTGCCCTAAACAGGGCTGTCTTCAAATGTGTTCTAAACATCAGATAGTTGTTTATTTCTTTGACATCTGACGGGAGGGCATTAGAATTCCTGCTCCATGATTGCAGTCATGGGATTTTTGTCTATCACATGACAGTGTATGTATGTTTTGACTCCACAAAGTGGGAAGTGATGGAGACAGGATGTTTGTGTTACTGTGTTCTGTGAAGTGGGACTATTGTCCTTTGTTCTTTTTTCTCTTTGCTGTCTGATGCTAGAGAGAGAGGGAGCCATGTTGCAGTGCTCCATGTGTGTTTATATGTAAATAAAGTAGATTAGCCAAAATGCTGAGTTGCTGAGGTCTGTTACGCAAGCTGTGAAGACTCTACGGATGCCTAAGTGTGCCAATGTCTGTTGGCATCAGTCGCTGTGATGTTCGGGCAGAAGAAAGCTTTTGAAGCTCCCAAACAATCGACCAGGAGAGAGAGAACATGCCAGTTGGGAATGTGTCTCTGCCAGGGTCCTACTCAAGAGTAGGATGAGCTCCTGACATTCCATAGGGCAGGCACCACTACCGAGAAGGCCCTCTGTCTGGTTCCCTGTAACTTCACTTCTCGCAGTGAGGGAACCGCCAGAAGGCCTTCGGTGCAGGACCTCAGTGTCCGGGCTGAACGATGGGGGTGGAGATGCTCATTCAGGTATGATCCGATCCCCACTCAATGATGACCATGGATGGTTGGTGGCTCTGCTGTTGGAGAAGAACATTCCAGGGGTTGAACTTGGGATCCTCTGTATGCAAAACATGTCCTCTGTCACTAAATTATGCTCCTTCCTCTCTCCAGGCCCTACTGGAGAGGGCTTAGACTTGAAGCGAATGGTTAGATCCTTTTCCAACACGCTCAATGTGTGGAATGCATGCTGCAGAGAAAGGGGGAGTTATATCTAAGATCAGCAAGGAGCTCCTGCATACCCTGTCAGTCATGCACAGAGGGAGTAGCAGCAGACCTTAGTCATTTATCCAGGACGAAATACCTATTTTCACAAATTTACCAATGCATTTTCACCTGTAACATATAAGCACCTTGCCAACTGTCCATTCTGCATTTAAACAACACATACTTCATACAGTTCCCTGCTGTTCCCAAATCATGTCCGCTCCACTTAACATTTGTGGCTATTGTTCAGACTTGCTTAATTTATTAAGACAGAACTGGCCACCACATTCCCTGTTACTATGGTTATGCAGCCATTCAGCACAAACATGTTCCCCCCGGGAAATACAATTGTTCATTTCCCTCTTAATAGCCTCTTATGTGCCACTTAAATTCACTGAATAGCAACATTGCTGTGACTTCTGGTGGCATGTAATCCTCATTCTCATTTATTACAGGTCTCTCTCTTCGTTTGAAATTAATTTGGCATTTCAGGGTTAGCATCTCCTTAGTTTAACTTGTTTTTGATTGAGATGATTTGCATTATAATTCTCTCTATTTTCATAAATTCATAATTGCAAGATTGACGTTATTTTTTAAATAAATAAATGAGAATATTAGAAATAATGAGGTTTTTAAAACCTCATTATTTCTAATATTCATATTTCCCGGTCAGAAGGCTTGAGTACAATTTTATTGGTGGTAGAGGCACAATCTAGATCAGGCACCCCCAAACTCGACCCTCCAGATGTTTTGGGACTACAATTCCCATCATCCCTGACCACTGGTCCTGTTAGCTAGGGATGATGGGAGTTGTAGTCCCAAAACATCTGGAGGGTTGAGTTTGGGGGTGCCTGATCTCGATAAAGGTGTTTGGTAAGAGAGAGAGAAAGGAAAGTATGGGGTGTAGCCTACATACATATAAAAAAATGCTGTGAAAATGCTTCTTAAAAACGTTTTGAAAAATATATAGAATTTGCCATAGCTCACAATCGCCATCTAAGTGTCACATTTGTATGTTGCACTTTACAACACACTTAAAATGTTTTATTTGCAGCTGTATAGCTGAGTCCTAAGACTGGTGCAAAGATGAGTCAGAACTTAGGAAGACTCTGTTGCTCAAGCAAGGATCCTATGGAACACAAAGTCCTTTATTATTTTATTCCTTCCTGGAAGGATCCAGTGACCATCTTTATGGATGGAGTCAGTGCTGGGCCTGAAAATGCTTCTCGCTGATGGCTGCTACCTGCTTACAACAGGAGGGGGAAATGCACAGAGAATAGAAGGACACAGTGCACTGATGTGAAGAGAGGAAACTTTCTTCCTCTTTCATAATACTGGGGTGTAAGTCACTAAAAGAAATTGATTTGCAGTAGGTCTGGGAGAGATAAAAGTTGGCATTTCTTCACGTTGGTGTAGTAATAGTTAGTGTATCAAGACACTGTGATAACAGCTCACTTAGATGTCTTTCCAAAAAGAATCGGCAAATCTCCTTTGGCGGATAGATCGAGGTGGATGGTTAAGTCCAGTTGTGGCATTTGCCCATTCGTTTAGAGCCTGTCTGTAACAGGGGGAAAAGAAAGGGTTAAAAATGTAGACCAATAGGAAAGCTGGAGGCGGAGCCTACATGTGTATAAAAGGGCTTAGCCCGAGGTTTGTTAGAGTTGTTGGTGGGTAGTGGGTTGGTTTTTAGTGGGTTGGCTGGTTGGGAAAGGCAGTTGGAGAAGCAGTTGGAAGGCAGTTGGAAATAGAGACAGTTAGGGCAGTGGGTTCTTGAGTGAGGGGAGGTAGAAGAGCTAGAGAGAGGAAAATAAGACTAAGAAAGTAAAGAGTAACAACTTTTGGAATGCCGTAAAAGTTTGTTTGAGTCTGAAATAAAATACACTCTCTTTTATTAACTTGAGAATCCGACTGAGACTGAAGTGATTTTATCAGGGAGGACATGGTTGGTGGCAGCGGATTAGTGGTGTACAGGTCAATAGTCCATGAGACGACGGGGGGGCTCCATACGAACGCCACACCAGTCAAAGGCAATTATGGGGTTGCAGCGCTCATCTCGCTTTCAGGCTGAGGGGGTCGGCATTTGTCCACAGACAGCTTTTACAGATCATTTGCCAGCATGACTAAACTACTTCTGGCGCAACAGGATGCTGTGATGGAAACCACAATGCATGGAAATGCCTTTTACCTTCCCACCACAGCAGTACCTATTTATCTACTTGCGCTGGTGTGCTTTCGAACTGCTAGGTTGGCAGGAGCTGGGACAAAGTGGGTGCTGCTTTGATCTAAACCACGGAGCCCCTGGGACTTGCCAATCAGAAGGTTGGCAGTTTGAATCCCTGTGATGGGGTGAGCTCCCATTGCTCTTGGATAGATCTATCCATAGCTGTGAGTTGTGATGGCTAACAATGAATATGAGGGTGCACAGATGGATGGTTGGGCTCCGAGTCACTCTGAGCCAGAGTGCAGAGGTACAATTTTTGTACTTCTCTGGGCCTGGGCCCTTTGGGGGGCCAAACTAGTCAACTCCTAGGTACGCTGTATGCATTCATCTCCCAATACTGATAGGCACCACCAAAGTGGTACAAACCAGCCCAAGCAGGAAGCGGATCATAAAACAAACTATGCACATGCCTATACAGCAAGTGTGATTTCAGAGGGTCTGCTCAATGTTGTGCCTTAGGAGGACTGGTCTGTCAAAATGTGCCATTTGCAGAAGACAACTTTGCCTTTAGATGAGCTAGTTCACACCCTGCAAGTGCTTCAACTGAAAGCATAAAAGCATGCCGCAATTCAGAGGTGACCTTGGGCTTTTTCGTTATTATTTATTGTGATCTCTCTAGGCATCCTTATTTAGTAGTTATGAAGGTTTTACTAGTGCACTGTGAACTACTGTATATTCCGGTGAGACAATTTGCTTGCAGTTCAAATTAGGTTTCAATTTGGGTTCCTCGCGTCATATTTTCTCCTGGTAATTCGAGATGGCATATTCTTTTACCACAAACGAGGAGAAAGCAGTTTATAAATTTAAGCAAGTTACAGCCCTTCGAGCCCTTTCCTATATACTTCAGTTCTCATTTCCTTTTCATAATATTTCCCCCACTCTCCGTGAGCTCTGGAGTTATCGAACATTGTAAAGGTCTGGCTGGATGCTGAAACTGCAGGAGCCTTACATTGGACTATGAGATGATGACAGTAAAAACCAAAGGTGACACATCACAGAGTCAGCCTCATTTGACCATGATCTTGCTACATGGAGACCAGGTGTAATGTGGTGGCTTCTACACAGGGAAGAGCTTCTATAGGAAATTCAAATCAGGGACCTTCAAAAGCACATGTTACTATAGCATGGTGAGAAGATGTATTCTGCAGTTAAATATACATCTTGCATAAGTCGGTCATCTTCTCCCAATGATCACCAAATTTGAACACATGTGGCCCTCCAGATGTTGCTGGACTACAACTCTAGCCAACAATGACACCACCAGCCATTGTTTATTCTGTCTGTGAGGCGTTCACAAAGTAAAGGAAGGATTGAACTCTGATTAATAAGAATACACACAGAGGCTTGAACCAGCAAGACTCTGGGAAGGGTGCGTATAATAGTCTCTCTCTGTCTGTCTGTGAGGCGTTCACAAAGTAAAGGAAGGATTGAACTCTGATTAATAAGAATACACACAGAGGCTTGAACCAGCAAGACTCTGGGAAGGGTGCGTATAATAGTCTCTCTCTGTCTGTCTCTCTCCAGCCCCTGGCCCAGGTCGTTTTATTCACAAAAGAACTTTTTACAGAGTGTTCGTAAGAACCACTCAGATTTCTTCTAAGCATTTCAACAAACCCACATGGGGACAAGTTAAACTACTAAAACTAATTAAGCACAAATATTTCTGGGGTAAACAAAGAACAGAACTACAAAGGAGGACATTTGGCAACCCTGGAGGTGATAAACAAGCAATATACATGATAAGGAGGATGGTCAGGAGGACAGCGATCATTATCACCTTCATGTGAGATCTGTTTACTGGCCCTAAGATTAACATCCTAAGATTAACATATTAGAAAGCTACTTCAAAGAAACTTGCCCACTATCTTTGATGATCCAGGATGCCTGCCTGGCGAAGCAACTGGCAGTGTACGTGACTTGTGAAGACAGAGAAATGGAACAGGGATGCAGAGGTGTAGATTGACCAAGAATCATATCAAAATAGTTTAAACCCAGTCAACACAATGCTTTCATTGCTGACACAGATGGCTTACTCTATATTTGTTATAATTCCTCATAGCAATCCCACCTGATCACTACATGTCTGGGGCTGCTAGGAGTTGTAGTCCAACAACATCCGGATGGCCACAGGTTCCCCAGTCCTGCCAAAGGGATTGCAATGGCATGAGAAGTTCATCAGACTGCACTGTATTTCCCATCAGCACCATGCAGCAGAGAAAAGTTTCATGCAGAAGCAGTCCCCTCTAGCAGATATTCCATCTCTTATTTTTTCATACATAGATTTAATTTTTTACTTTGGATTTAGCAGCAGTCTCCGTGACTCCATCCACCCTAGTATTTAAAACAGATGTAGTCATTTTGCCTAGGGAAGCTTATTTTCCTCATCAGATGAAAGGTGTTAGTCATTATTTTATCTCGCAGCATGGATGGAAGTCTGTGCTCCTCCCTGCCCAACCGCTGTTTGCCTTCTTTCGTTTCATTAAAATGCATTTATAACTGGAATTTTACCGGGTGTCATTCAACAGATTAAATAGAATCGGTGATACCTGCATCAGACAAAATGAAATCTGTCAGCTCGTCTGGATAGGATTAGCAGTTAATGATTTTTATCAGACACCGGCATCAGAAGTGACGTTTGTTAGGACATGACAGCACAAAAATGGAGAACGTCGCTGGTCTCAATCAGACAGATATCTTACAGGCACCCATTTGTTGTTTATAAGTCTCTGCAAATATGGTGATTTATGCTGCTTTACATGGGCAGGTTATTGACACTGAGATCAGAGTTTGTTGGTGATGGTGCTCATTCATCATCATTACCATGGAAAAATATTAGGGTAATTTTGACCAATAAAATAAACCTAAGTTTGCAGGTAGGAAGTAAATGACCTTACAGTGCATCTTCTGTTGCAGATATTAATATTGTGCAGTTTCAAGCAACTGGAAGCATAAGAACTGACTCCTTTAGGAAGAAATAATTGTTCAGGACCATAAAAATATCATTTAAAGTTTAAGAAGAAGAAGAGTTTGGATTTGATATCCCGCTTTATCACTACCTGAAGGAGTCTCAAAGCAGCTAACATTCTCCTTTCTCTTCCTCCCCCACAACAAACACTCTGTGAGGTGAGTGAGGTTGGGAGACTTCAAAGAAGTGTAACTGGCCCAAGGTCACCCAGCAGCTGCGTGTGGAGGAGCGGAGACACGAACCCGGTTCACCAGATTACAAGTCTACTGCTCTTAACCACTACACCACACTGGCTCTACCGCCACACAGTGGTAGAACTCTTCAAAAACAGAACATAAGCATCAAAGATACATCAAAAATATCCATATAGTATATCGTGCTGTCCAGCACGGGCTCAGCTTAGAAAATATGAAATAATACAAACAGACCTGTAAGCAGACATCTTTCTCTTTAATAGCATCCATTTCCATGGAACTGTTTTGCTTGAGAGCTTCATTTACAACCTTCTGTTCTGTGTCCCATTCAGAGAAAGACACTCAGCCACCACCCTTTCAAGATGGCAAATTTGCAACTCAGTACCTTTGTCACCTGATCTAAGGTTACAACAGCTTAGCAGGCTTCCTCAAACTCAGCCCCCCAGATGTTTTGAGACTACAATTCCCATCATCCTTGACCGCTGGTCCTGCTAGCTAGGGATCATGGGAGTTGTAGTCCCAAAACAGCTGGAGGGGCAAGTTTGAGGAAGCCTGGTTTAGAGTAACAGAAAGCAATCAGCATTTATTCAGTAACCTATTGAGGAGCCCAGAGTCCTTTAGAAAACAATGGAGGAAAACCCCATTGTTCCATTTTAAAACTTCATTAATGCACATACATTTTCATTCCTTTGTGAATTTTACTTAACACAGTTAATTAAATCAATTATACTTAACATCTTCCAGTCTTAAGCAGACTTGCAAGAAAATCCACGAAGTTACGAGTGCACAAGCAGTTTTAATGGTTCATCTGTATCTCCTTCTTGACCAGGGACTCAGCTATATTAGTAAAGAAAAAGTGTTTTAAATGCATTATAACACTGTGAAACCAGATGGTGCTATGGACTTCCATCTTTCAGCAACATGATTTCTCATTATGAGATTTACAATGTGTTTTCCTGAAACTTTTTTTTTTTTTAATGTGTCTAGATCCAGCCTAGGAGAATCCAGTAAGTGGATGAAGTTTATTTGGGCTCTGTAGAAGCTGAGAAGCTACCTGACTGCAGTTCTCCATCTACAATGCACCATATTTAATTTGGCAAGAGCACTGTCACAGAAAAGGGGCCCAATGAGGGGCAGACAGGGTGATCCAACTTGTTTATCCCTCTCTCCAACGATATTTTTTCCCATCACTTACAATAATGCGGTATGTCTCTGGAACAGAATGATGGTGACACTTTTACATAATCGATTTATAATTTCTTTATGGCAAGCCATGTTATGGGAAATAAATTACATATGGGATGATGCACTCAAATTCCCTCATTATTGAACACTCATCACAAGGTTCCACATGCAGAGTCATCAACATTTATATTACGACATACTAATCGCTAAGTGATTATATTAACAAAAAGGGAATGTTGATTGTTCCCATGGGGGTAAGGATGCAATCACACACCCTGTTTTGCATTGAATAAAATGATCAAAGGGTTCAGTTTTTGTTTTATCTTTGAATGATTGACATACACTGAAGTATTGTGGCAGCAGATTGAATATTAAAGGGAATGTGCGGTTTGTAAAATAATAGGTATCAAACGACTTTACTCGCAGCGAAGGAAATGGATTCAAATTTGATGTCATTTTAGAAATTGCAGAGATACTGTGAGGAGGGATTAGATTTTAGATCAGTGTATACAATAGTCTTTGGATGGAGTATAATAGGTGCTCTGATGTTAGGACTGACACAATAAACCTTAAAGTGAGATTAAGGGCTTTATTCTTTATTTTTATTTTTTCTGGAGAAGAACCAGGATTGTGAATTACAGCCCAGATGTTTTGAATCAAGTTGTCAACAAGACAACTTGCCTTTTCTCTTTCTGTGTTCTCCACATGGCATGTTTTAGGTTTGCAGACTAGCAGCAGGTTAGATGGAGCAGATAAGAGCGTCAGCAGCACAGAAAAGGATTAAAGGCATGTTTGATGCAGACAAGCAACATCCAGAGAAAAAAAAAGCTCTAAGGGAATGCTAAGAGGAGAACAATTATCCTATTAATATAACCAAGTAAATGTTAACCTTGGCTACAGCTGCAGTTAAAATTCAATATTATTGAATTTTCAGGTCAAATATTTGCATCTCCTCAGTATTTGAGCCATGCAATATTTTGTTATTCCTGGCCGTAACATCTTGGAACAGGCTGCAATGCAGAGCCGCAGAAGCATCCTATAGATATTGCACCACCTCGTAAGTGCTGATTTCTTAGAAACCTTCATGCTAGAGGGAATTGGGGCTGACTGACCCATGAGGCAAAGTGAAGGGGTTGCCCAAGTAGATCCAGCCCTCCAAGGAATGCAACCCATATTGCAACCCCTTGTCCCATATTCCTAGCTCGTATATCTGCATAGTATCGGTCGTGCCTTTTTTCACTGCCAATACAGTGGTGCCTCGCAAGACGAAATTAATTCGTTCCGCGAATTTTTTCGCCTAGCGAATTTTTCGTCTTGCGAAGCACGAAATCCCATAGGAATGCATTGAAAATCAATTAATGCGTTCCTATGGTCAAAAAAAGTCCAAACAAAGCCAAATTTGGTACAACAAGAGTTTATTAAGTGCTCTTTAAAGTCACACATACTGTAAAGAGCATTTCAAAATTCAAACCCAGATTTTTTTTTAAAAAACAGCAGAGTGGCCCAATGGTCACAGAAAATCATAAAAATGCAGAAAAAAACACACAAGCTTCCAGATTCTTGCAAACTCCTCCCCAACACCAAGTCCTTGAATTCCAAACACCCCAACCCAAAATCCAAAACCCCCCAAAAAAGTTTTAAAAGCTTAACTTACCAAATGGCTGCAAAAGAAGTTTTGGAAAAGCTTCAAAAATCACCAAAGTCTTTAAAAACCTCAAAAAAGGCTACTATGTACACTGCGTTCTATGAGTTGCTCCTCGAAGTCAAGTCGCAACTGTATTAACGGTGTTAGGAAAAAGGAAACAAACTTGCAAGACGTTTTCGTCTTGCGAAGCAAGCCCATAGGGAAATTTGTCTTGCGAAGCAGCTCAAAAAACGCAAAACCCTTTCATCTAGCGAGTTTTCCGTCTTGCGAGGCATTCGTCTTGCGGGGCACCACTGTACTATAAAAATATAGGAGCTAGGTTCCTCTGGCCTATACTACATAAAATTCCAGGTTGCTCGGAACAACTTTATACCTCCCTGCTACTTCCAGACGAAAACCGAGATGTTACGTACTCAGTTGCTAGATTTTGCGCTGCCATGATGGATATTTGTCGAAGGATGGTTAGCGCCACAAACTAGGCCCCAAACACAAGAGTTGTGCTCCTTCACGCTCCTTCCCTTATAATCACTTTTAACCGTTTGTCCTTTTTTCTACTTTTTAAAGTTATGCATGATATAATCACCTTTAACTACTACTTTTTATCCCTTAACTGTTTTAAGTCTTGTGTTAAGTTGATGCGTATGTTTTATCTTATGCTGGTCCGTGACAGAAATAAAGTTTGATACTAGGGTTGACATATTCCCCAAAGTGAAAATCCGGACATCTCTCCCCCAAAAATTAAGTTTTGAGGCTTTTATTGGATTGTTTTAAAAAATCACCCTACTTGCCATACGTCTGGGTTTTCCTGTACATTTTGCCGATTCGGCAAAAATCCGCTCGGACGCAATTTTGCCAGCCCGATTCCCGGACGTATGGCAGCCCTATTTGATACTGAACCCACTCTGTTGTGACACAGGCCTTCTGACACTTGTGATGCTCTGCACCAACCACTGTAGTGCTGGTACCTTTTGCTTCAGGTGCCCAAACCTCCTGGGCCAGCCCTGATCTCAACAATATATAATGGTGAGAAGCCAGGCCACTCCTGTGACTCTTTCTCTCCTTCAACTGTGACCCAGCAGCAACTATTCAGTTAGGCTGCAGAAGAGCAGAGGGAGAAATGAGAAGCAGTCCTATCGATGGTTGGGACAATCTTGTTTCCAGTGACTTGTAAACTGCTCTGCTCCTTTCCAAATTGGAGAAAAATGACTTTCACTGTGCAAGGGTAAGGGCCACGCTTCATCCACTTTAGCTCTGGCATATGACACTCAGAAGGTTGTCCATGAGGGGATGTGGGCTTTGGGTTGAAAAATGTCTCCCACCCCTGTCTTAGAATACCATGTACGTTGTAATAACCACACAATGAAGTTGTTGCTCTGCACCATTCTGGATACATGTTGGCTATGTGAATGGTGTAAGGTTACTATAGTTTCTTGGTCATGCTCTGGAACTATCATGTAAAAACTCAGATCATTTGTAACTCATAACCTCCAGAAGGGCACAGGATTAATTGTGATAGTTCCCTTCCAAGGACTCATGGATCTTACCAGAACTCTCTGAGGGATTTATTCAACGATATCATTGATCATTCTGTCAGTGCCCTGGGACATGAGAAAACATAGCCACTTAAATATTTCTGACAAAGCCTTTCCCACCACTTTGGTGAGGATTCTTTATTTGGGATGATGAGGAACACCAAGGAAGAATGAACCTGGTTTGAAAAGCATATTGTCGCTTGCAGACAGAGAATAAATAAGAGTTTCCTAGTTCGGATGGAATGGGAAATGGATTTAAACAAACCATAACAGAAGTGCCAGAGCTGGAAGAGGAGGAGGCAAGAGGCAACGAGCCTACGAGCATGACACTAGACCTCTCTCAGCCTAACAAACCATGGTTTGAAATTAATTAATTAATTAATTTAAAAAATTGTCCAGTAGCACCTTAGAGACCAACTAAATTTGTTCTGGGTATAAGCTTTCGTGTGCATGCATATACCCAGAACAAACTTAGTTGGTCTCTAAGGTGCTACTGGAGAATTTTTTTAAAAAAAATATTTATTTATTTTGATTGCATCTGACCAACATGGCTACCTACCTGAATCTAAAACCATGCTTTGTCAAGCCAAGATTTTGCCATCTGAATTAGCCCATAAATTTAGTAGATGGAGAAGCTGTAAAAGTCATTATAGAGTGTGGATTGGGGGGCGGGGGCGGTTAAAAGTAGGGGCCATGAAATAAAAAGTTCATGCTCATTTATAGTCTTTATTCTACCAGTAGAAATTATTAGAGGCTTTTATACTGCATCATGTACTCTGTTTACTTACGATATTTATTTGCATGTTAATGTTTGCATTCTTATTTTAAGCTTGGTTGTTGGGCTGTCTGCAATATCTAGCCGAATCACTGTCAGAGGATACTCATTGAAATTGATTTTGATGGGTCTACTCTGAGTAGGACTTTGTTGGACACCATTTATACCCAAATACTATCATCTCTAATTTCTTTTCTAGTGGCTCAAATGCAACGTGTTAACCTTCTATTTTGTATGTATTTCAGTGGAATCTATTAATATTAATCACTTTCATAAAATTCTGCTGATGAGCTAGGGTTTATGGTCTGCTTCTTTTTTTATTATTAAAAAAACCACAATCTGGGTCCATGACAAATTTCTACATTTCCTAGATCCAAGTATAAGAACAACGGAGTCACCTGCTTTGCTCGCCATAACTGATTAATTCCAAGGTAAGCAGACATGACAAATGCTATGCAAATCTTTCTCTTTTGCTAAGAAAAGCATTCTTAATTATAGGAGAGCTGGCTCTGGAATTTTCCTTCTCCTCACATCTATGCATATTTTTGGGTGTGTGATCCATCAATTTCAGGTTTTGACAGAATCTATGCTTCTCATTAAATATATGCTAGCATTAAAAAGAGGTTCACGTTTCTGGCATTAAAACAAAATTATTCAGCATCAAAAACTGTACTGAATGCACTATTAACAAACTTCAGGCTACGGTGAATGGAATGAGAAATAGCAATATGTTTAATAAGGACCTTAATAGTTCATTTGTCAACGTGTGCATTCGGCTTTTCTTGTTCCGTGCTGTCTGGGGAAAAGACAATTATTAGCGTTTTAAAAATAGTCAAGAGAAATACCTTCAGGAGATGCTTGTGTTTAACCACCTGTGTAAGAATTTGTGTTGGATACTTGCTCTTCTGATGTACAGCAACACAGGAAGTTGCTCAATATTGTCTACATTGACTGACAATTTCTTTGGCGATCACTCATAGCCGAGTAAGATTGTCTTCCACGAACACGGTTTTAACAGTGAGTCAGTGAGCGACAGTGGAGGCCAATTCTGGATCCGCACATCCTTCCACAGTGGGGACATAGGTTTCCGGGTGGGAGTTGATCATGGTGAGGGTTTGCCAAGCGTGCCTTCCTCTTAGCATGTTTCTCCCTTTCGTCCTGAGTTCGAGAGTCTTCAAAGTCCATGATGCCTTTGGTGCAGGGGCGGAGGAAGGGGTGTGTTGTGGGTGCGGGTCACCCCAGGTGTCACCATTGAGGGGGGGTGACAAAATGCCGGGCAGCACTCACCTAGGGCCTGCAGCACACCCGAGCCACACATCTCTACTGCAAGAGATGCAGTGGCTTGGGAGTGCAGGCTCCGTGCTGTCCAAATGGTCCACCCACTGCGTCCCTCCCCAGCTGTAAGGCGGCTGAGTGGGAGGAGGCAGGCAGACTCTGGAGGCCCTGCGATGTGCCTTGCCACTATGCGCCCTCGTGCTGCCCCATGGGCGGCTCGTGCCACGCCTGGGCACGCTGCCCCAGGCGCCCTAGCAACTTCATCCGCTACTGCTTTGGTGTAGAATGTTCTCCAGTTGGAGCACTCACAGGCCCCTGTTTCCCAGTTGTTGGTGTTTATACTACATTCTAAAAAAGATTTGCCTTGAGAGAGTCACTGACAATTCACCAGGATTTCAGACAAGTACCTTTTACAGCCCTGCATTTAGATGCCAACCTGCAACTATTTTCATGCAAAACATGGCTCCTGCCACTGAGGAACAGCCCCTTCCTTAGGACTTTATTCTAAGTCTTCAAGAACACTTAAAGCACAATCCAATCCCCCAATCCTCCATGGGGTGAAACTAGCCCAGAACACCTGTGCTAGTCTCCTCCCACTGCATGATGCTAGCCCAGAGCTCCTTGTTTCATACACGATAAAATTTGAGGCAGGCCTGTGGAAAATGGTGGGATGGCTCAGTCAATGGAGCATGCACATCTTAACCTCAGGGCTGTGGGTTCAATCCCCATGTTGGGCAAAAGATTCCTTCCTTGCAGGGGGTGGACTAGTTGGTGCTCAGTGGCTCATTTGCTTCTGACTTGCACTCTTTATAAAGATTTGAGGAATGAGGTTATAACCCCTCTATTATTGTCCATGCCGGGTCGCTCAACCATTGCTAGTGTGTCTTTTCTTTTAGCAGATCAAGATGACCAGGTGACAGCAAAAACTGCAAAGTTTTTAGCGGGGGCAGTTAGAATAAGATCTATTATTTGATTCTTGATGTAAACCTCCCCAAATGTATTTTTTATAGTTATGTTTTTACCTCTATTTTAGTACATTTTATTTTATTTTATTGCTATGGCTAGTGGCTGATGCAAATAAATATTAAGATCTTTAAGATGGTGCTTGGTCTCCTTTCCAACTCTACAGTTCTTTGGTTCTATGGTTTAATGAGTTTATGCAAATTAGGCTTTCCATATTCCTAAAGCCCAAAACCCAGACACCCCCCATACACATTCCCCACCACCATCTCACATCTCCATTGCTTGCCTTACATTTGCTGTCTTCTTCGGCCTCCTGCTCACAAACGATGTGAGGCGCAAGATGCCTAGCCCTGCTTCTTCTCTTTCTTTTCCTTTTTAATTTTTTAAAAATGATTTTCAATTTTATACATTTCAATAATTTTACAATCATTTTAACATTTTAAAACTCAACTTCCTTCTCCCTCATTCTGCGCTTCCTTAAATTATTATTTTAATATTTTCTGCATATACCAAATTAACTTAACTTTATTCATCTAAATATATACTCTTATAAAAAATACCTGCAGGTTATTACAATAATTCTTCCAGTGTTCTTATCTGTTTACAATAAGCCATTTCCATTCTTTTATGAAAAGTTTGTTATCTTGATTTCTTATTTCTCTGGTAAATTTCTCCATTTCTGCGTATTCCATAAGTTTTTGTATACATTCTTCATTCGTTGGGACTTCTTCTTCATTCCATTTTTGGGCAAGTAACATTCTTGCCACTGTAGTCACATACATGAAAAAAATTCTATACAGTTTGGGTAGTGTCAGGGAACTGACATCGGAGCCAGAAGTGGAGGCAGGTCTCCCAAGCGATGCCGGAGAAGGGCCAAGCAGGGAGAGAGGGGACTCATCAGCTGGGGAAGGAAATCAGCGTAACACCAGGGATAAAGGGGGGCGGGGGGGGGAATCCGAGAGAGGGCTCCAGGACTCTTCGCTGGAGACCAGCGGGGAGAGCACAGGTCCTCCGTTACCCACACCCACCCTGCGCAGAAGACTTCCGCGCAGGGAAAGTAGGCGTAGACTTGGCGTCAAAGAACTTCTTTGCTGGAAGAAGTTCAAGAAACGCCCACTGACGGATTCTGCTAGTGACTGAACAGCCACAAAGTGAAGGGCTGTCCAGCCAGGAAAGGTTTAACCAGGCTACCTAGCCAGGAGTGGCGGCAACTTACGCACGAGCAACCCCATAGAACCATTACAGGTAGTTTGGGTAGTTCTGCCCCTATAATTCCCAAAAGGAAAGCTTCTGTTGCTGCTGTTTTACAAATGTTATTTTAAACATCTTTTTCAATTCATTTCTTGGTTCGTCTCTAGTCTGCTTAGCAACTGGATCACTCTCTCTCCTGGCTGCCGAGCGAACTAGGGGCGAGCCAAGAGGAAGAAAGCCCAGCGCCTTGCTGGGAAAGGACCTGACTTCTGCCACTGCTACCAAAGGCTGTCTGGCAAGCCTGCTGCATGCACCGATTTGTGGAGACCCTTTGCAATCCAGTGCATGCACCAGACCAGCCCTTGGCGGCAGCTCCTCCTGCGACGAGGCTTTGTAGTTCCCATACGTCCAGGTTTTCCCTGACATTTTTTATGATTTCCAGAAATTCCGCCCGGACACTTTTTTTTGTCAGACAGATCCCAGACATGTCCAGGGAAACCTGGACATATGGCAGCCCCATGAAAATGGGGTATTCTGTGGAAAAAATGGGGAAGGGGCTAAGCTAGCCTGAAATCTGCTGGCTTCAAAGCCAGCCCCTCGGATATTAATTCACAACATTGGGCCCAGTCACCACACCAACTCTAGGCTGAGTTCCCCGGAGTATTTTGCTTGCCCTTCTGCCCTGGCAAGCATGGGCCATGGGGCCGCAGATATAGCAGGGTCCATGCCACTCTGTCATGCCCCATGGTTGCCCGGTCCAACTTTGGATTCCCCTGCCATATAATTCTTAGAATAACTCATCCCCTGTAAAACAAACATCGCTCTGATTCTATTTCAGAGGGAGAATAGAATGAGAAACAGCTGGGATGGTATTAGCTAAGTTTTACTCAGAGTAGGCACATAGAAATTAATGGGTCCATTAATTTTAATAGATGCACACTGACTAAAACTTAAATGCTACCCCTGAACTACAATTCGGGTGAGCTGCTCCGTAGCTGAATCAAGACAAAGGATTTTGAAGCACATTACAGGGGTTAATTAGCTTATCAATGCCATGATATTTGTGCAATTGATGACGGCTCCTTGCAAATTGTTCTCTGCCCCACCACAGGTATTAATGCACTAATCTTGGCAATGCTGAATAAATTATCACCACTTTGCTACGGGAAAAGGTTAAAAGTGTGCCTATTTAACCTACAATTAAGTTCTAATTATCACTGACTGTATTATTTAAAAGCGCATCATGGGCACGGAACAGGTGTAGGGAACTTTTGTTGTATTGCAGCTTCCATTAGCAAGCATAATGGAAGGCCTGGGATGATGGGAGTTACAGTTCAGAAACATATCAAAGGGTCCCCACACCCGATACAGAGGATTTCTCCTTAGGAGCATAAGTTCATCATAGAGTTGACATTTGCCTTCAAGAATCTGAGCTCTTTGTTTCAAAGCCTAATCAATAGGGCCGCCAGATGATTGGATTTTCCCAGACATTACCGGGATTGACGTCTGGGGGGGATTTCTGAAAGGTGGCACTCTTTTGTCCTGGATCTTAGGCAAGTTAATTGAAAAATTGGGAGTTTTCCTATTTTTTTGAAAAAAGCAGCTCAACCATTTTGGGGTCTTCCTTAAAAAATATTTCAACAACTTTTGAAGTGTCCTGGTTTTTACTTTCCGAAATATGGCAACCCTAACTTAAAGCAAAATATGAAGACAAGAAAGCGTGCAAGATTATACACTGCTGCCAGTACAGTGTTTTTCCCCTGTTGCTTTTGAAGCAGGATCACAAGCTGAACTTGAATCTCACTCAAAGCCTGATTCCCTCTATTTCTGATATTCAGACTGGGTCAAATGGCAGCTGTTATTGGCCAGAGCAGTTAACAGTGGGTCTCGGTGTCAGGAAGATAGGAGGGCACAGGGAACTCTCCTGTGATGAGTCTTTCCAACATCACATTTAAACCAGCAGCTCTAATACATTTTCATAATAGGTGTATTTGAAGACTAGAGTTATAAACCTGGCATTTTCTAGCATGTCATTCATTCAACAGAAGTGACTAGGAGTGACCTGGATTACTGCTAGATAAGCCAAAGATAATACGGTATTTAATCACTAACAATATTGCTTTTTGTGGAACTAATACTGGCTCACCAGGAGCTATGTTCAGCTGCAGTTTCCTTCTCAGATCTCGAAGTTTCAAGAAGGGAAACATACTGCAAACCGAGTCAGATAATTTGTTCATACAGTCCCATTCTTTTCTACTCCAATGGGCAACGGCTCTCTAATATTTTTAGCAGAAGTCTTTGCCAGCCCTGCTATTTGAGTTTGCTTTAACGTTAAGCTGTGAGATATTCACCTGAGAATGTGTATGTATTTGTGCTGTGTGCAAATGGATTCTTGCCGTTCTCCATCATCATTGGGGGGGGGGGAGAAATTGGGGGCAGGAGGAATTTCACCAGACTTCCCCAAAGGGATTGGTGGGCAGCTTCCGACTGCCAGAAATGACACCTTGACAAAAAGTGGTTGCTTTGGTTTATGTGGCATAATACCAAATGGCTTTCAGATCTAAAGAAGAAGAAGAAGAAGAAGAAGAAGAAGAAGAAGAAGAAGAAGAAGAAGAAGAAGAAGAAGAAGAAAGGCATGACTACAAAATGGCACAGGCAGTGTTTTTTTTCTTAAAAAATGTTTAGGGGTACTCCCATTTTGACTCAATAAAATCACCATTTTATATTTCAAATCTTATATTTCAAATTGGGAAAAATGAATACAGTAAATGGACAAAAGTACAAAGATTCACAAAATATTTAGGGGTATGTGTCCGCCCAGAAAAAAGTACTGGGTGCAGGCATGCCCACACTTCAACCTTTCATCAAAGGGGGTGTCACCCAACACCGTACTTCTACGCTCCTTCACAGAGAGAAACACTTTGCGCTTCTCCCCTGTCCAGAATGTAAGAGCAGGTTGGCAACCCACACTGGCATGCAATGAAATGTGGATATATTTAAGGATATGGGTTCAAGAGGGGAGACTCTGAGCCAAATAATCTCTCAATAATCTCTCAAATAATCTCTTTGAGGTGAGACCTTGTATAGGAGGTAAGGTAAAGGTAAAAGGTAAAGGACCCCTGGACAGTTAAGTCCAGTCGAATTTGACTATGGGGTGTGGCGCTTATCTCACTTTCAGGCCAAGGGAGTTGACGTTTGTCCCCAGACAGCTTTCTGGGTCATGTGGCCAGCATGACTAACTGCTTCTAGCACAACAGAATACCATGACAGAAAGCAGAGCACATGGAAATGCCATTTACCTTCCCACCAAAGTGGTACCTATTTATCTACTTGCACTGGCATGCTTTTGAACTGCTAGCTTGGCAGAAGCTGGGACTGAGCAATGGGAGCTCACTCCGTCGTGCTGATTCGAACCACCGACCTTCTGATTAGCAAGCCTAAGAGGCCACAGTGCCACCTGCTTCCTATAGGAGGAATTCCTATAAGAGGCCCTGGCAATCCCACTAATGCCTGTGACCACCATGTTGGCAGCCCCTGCTATAGGAGGAAGGGGGAACTGACCTCAGCCCTTTCCACAGAAGGGATCCTCTACTGGATCTCAGTCTCGTCAGTGAACAGAAAGAGACCTTCCATTCGGAGATGCTAGGCATTCTCTAAACTTGTTTTGTTGTTAAAGGAAGTGGTGTTTGAAAAGAACCCTCGCATCACTTCCAAAGCCATGCACATGTAAAACCATTTGCCACAGCTGCACAGACGGAGCTTTGACTCTCGCAAGACACATGCGGCAGGCAGCCTTTTATTAATACGTCATGTCAGCCAGGGAGAAGCGTGCGTACGAAACATATGTGTTATAAAACAAACAAACAAGGAAGTGACTGCCGAGTCAATAGCGCCACAGCAGAACAGGAGCTATTGACTCGATGGTGTTATTAGAGTGCCAAAAAACGGATAGCTTAACTACAGTGCAAAAATATGAAACAGATGCTGCTGAGTAAAAAGCTGTAAAATTTAATTACTCAAGGCAGGCACGGAGGAGAAAGTGAGTGTGTTTATGAGTAGTAGATTAATTTAATCTTTCGGGGGTTGAAATCGTTATTACTTCAGGTTTCATCAGAAGAAGGCAATGCCTTTGTACATTTCAGCAGCAGGGTTGGGAATAATAATGCTCTCCCCTTCCCCAAGAGCAAAATTGCATGTACCAATAAGTATTTGTTTCTGGTAACAAAAATAATGATAAGATGCCAGAGCTAGTTGGCCAGGCCAGTCATGTCTCCCAAATAGTCTCTTAAGTACCCTTTATGCATTTGAAGAGACTTGCAGAAGGTATGTGATGGATGGGCTTCAAGAAATGGCAGGGCGCATCAGGGCCTTTCTTCGCACTCGCCACCCTGCCCCACTCCAGGCCTGTCCGGATAAGTTGCAGTTATGTCAGCATCAGAAGAGTGGTCCCACAGCTCTGCTCCCCTCCAAACCAGCCAATCCTGGCTGGTTGTGCAATGGAAAATGGCAGAACTCTGTGCACCCTGGGTTATGTTATCCATACTGTTCCTTCTGCACAGAGATGCTGAATCTCAATGCATGCACAGTTCTATCGAGTTTTGCCTCGGATGAATATAGCTCAAGCAAAGCAACAGGACAAATTGTGAGGAAAGCTCATACAACCTTGAAGACTCATAAGATTTCTCAACATAGCTGTCAACCGTCCCTTATTTGGCGGGAAACTCCCTTATCCCAGCGCCGTGTCCCGCTGCTGTCCCTTATTGATGATGTCCCTTAAATTTCCCAGGTTTCAAAGGAAGCAGCTCCTCTCCTTCCCTCCCTGCTGGCCAGGGAGGAGGGAGGCTCCAACTGGGTTGCTTGGCTGCGTTGCTCAGCCAATAAGGAGTCTAAGAACGACTGGGGGGTGGAGCTTGCATGCCTTGTGCTGATCAAATCGGCCGCGTTGCCTGGGGACTCGCCTTTGCTCAGCGCTTCCCAGCGGAGAGGTGACGGTGGTTTTCCTTGCTGCATCCCCTTTGCCAGGTTGCTGCGCTGTGCGAACCACTGCTTGAGTCTTCGTTTGGCTGCTGGTTGACTAAAATCCCTTATTTTGGCTGCTGATCCCTTATTTTCGAGGCTGCTGGTCCTTTATTTTCAAATCTGTAAGTTGACAGCTATGTTTCTCAAGGCTTGGTAAAAAGTTGTCTTTGTGGGGCTGGTGGGAGCAGGGGTAACTTCTTTTCGTAGTGGTAAGTGTTCTACCTGAACAAGCAAACACGCATGTCAGGATGGAGAAAGACATTTATTGAAACTGCAGCAGCAGCGACTTCATCCTGTTACTTGTTTAGCTTCTGGTCATGGGGCAGAAAACCTTGGAGCCCCTGAGACTCCAGAAAATTCTGATTTGGATTGGGCATGAAAGTGTTTCCTCCCTGATTCTCTAGTCTCTGTGTGTGTGTGTGTCTCTTTGTGTGTGCGCCTTTTTGAATAGGGCAACCCTATTGTCACTTTTTTGTGCATTGTGCAGAACCCTGACCTATGTACCCCTTTGGGAGTATTTGGTTATTTTTCTCTTCCCCCCTCTCTCTTTTTGCTTGGCTTATACCTAAAGGCCAAAGCATTTACATATTACATATTACACCTGTGTATATATTTGTCAGAATCATCATATTCTCACAAAATCAAATGGTCTTTTCAGCATCAGTGAGCAACATAGCAGTTGTACTGATGTCTGCTTAGGAATAAGGCCTATTGCATTGAGTTAGGCTTACACCCAAGTAGGAGGGATTAAGATTGAAGCCAAAAAAACTAAATGAACGGTGATGAAAACAATTCTAAATTATAGCAATGTGATTTCCCAAAAGATTAAACAGAACTATACCCCCCCACCCAACAAAAAAAATGGTGGACCTTGAGAGGAATCATTTTCATATGTTATTTTTCCATGTTGACCATGCCCGTTAAATATATATATATATATATTGGTTTTCTCACTTTACAGGTGTGTGTTTGCTATGACTACCCCCGAAACTGTGAGTTTCACAGTCACATAACTTTTAATTGTGAAAGGGATGGGAGAGTCGGTGGCATTCATTGCTCCCTGTCAAATCAAATTGGTTCTCTGTGTTTTTCTCTTTTTTTTTCTTTTTAATGAGCCGTATTTACATTTTAACATGTTCCTGTAGAGCCTCATTTTCAGGAGATGCTGCAGCGCTTAGAAGCCGCATGGTAAGTAACGAACTGTGTAAGACTAAATTCTTGCAAATGTGAAAGACGTACCGTTACATTGTAAGTACATTTTGAAATATATTTGTCACTGCATTTCTGTCGATGCAGCTAAAGGACGGGATTAGCTCCTGATCCCTTATGAATGTAAAAAGATTTTTGTAAATCTTGTCTCAGGATATCCTTTTGGAGACTCCGCAGGTTATCTAGGCGGTGAAAAATATAATATATGGATGTCTAGTCAAGTCGGTTTGTCCTGTTATCATTTTGTGGAATTACCACCAAGGCAGAGCTTGACAGGATCTTTCACCTTGTAATACAAAAATTGCTTCGTGTGGCAGAGATTCAGCTATTAAATACAAGCATCAGATAAATATACATCCCAGCTTAAAATACTAAAGGGTGTTATGGGGTATTGTTTTCACTTTGTCACATCAACAGCTACAAAGCTTAGCAGCAGCTTAACATTTAGAACTCCCCAGTCATAAAACTCTTCCGATAACATATTATCTCTATGCTAGCAGTGCTCAGCAAGTGCCACATTCTTCTTTGTCTTCTTTCTAAAATATACAAATTCAACTAATGCTTCTGTAAAGGTTTTTTAGGCCTCAAACCTCAAACTACAAGTGGAATAGGCCTCTATTGAAATTCTGGGACTATTATGCTTCCACCCTTAAAAACAGTCATCACAAACTGGACCTCTGTGCTGCCTTTTCTTTCCATAATATGTAGTTGCCTTGTCCCTCCATTCAAGAATATGGACATGAGACACAGATATGGATTAAACTAAAGCCACAAGTTTAATAAAAACTGATCTGTGACACAATTCCCCACTTAACTGCCTTCTGCCCCACTGTAGCACAGGTTCGTCACATTATAGGTGAGATTTTAGGAAATTAACATCTCTTTGCTGCCATCCTGGCCCAAAGCTAAACCCTCACCTCTTGATGTTTCCTTGCTCATGAAATGTTAAATGTGTGCCCAACAGGGGAGCCTAGCCACATCACCCATCAAATAAGTCCCATAGGTTTCTAAAATAGCCTTGGACCAAATTAGTGCTCTCAGGTTCCCTTTGTCCAGTTTGGGGGAAACTGTTCCAATTTGGATCCCTCTGAAGGCATCATTGCCAGATTTGGGACGATGGAGAAATTGGTTTTGGTCTACATTTGGACACCATTTTAAAAAGATGGTGGACCCATCGGTTCCAAACGGCACTGATTTAGACATCTCTGAAGATACATTGTTCAGTTTAAGGTTCCTCTGAATATGGTGCCCAATTTGGTGTCATAATTCCCAAAAGCAACAAGTAGGTTTTGGTCTACATGTGGATGCCAACTGATATAGCGGAACCTCGATTCTCAAACACCTCTGTTGTCATACATTTCGGTTCTCAAAAGCACGGAAGTAAATGCTTCCATTTTCGAACATTTTCCAGAACCTGAACGTGCAACGTGGCTTCTGCTGAGTGCAAGAAGCTCTTGCAACCAATGGGAAGCCATGCCTCAGTTTTTGAACATTTCGGAAGCTTCTGGAACAGATTTCATTTGAGAACCAAGGTACCACTGTACCACTTTGAATCAGGATGGTGGACCTGACCATTTGAAACTGAACCAATTTTAACTATCCTTTGCAGAAATGGAATAGGGCTGGGTATGGGATTAAGTCAAAGCCTGAAAAACGTCTGGTGGATTTGGGCTTTGACTGAATGAGGTTGAGGCAGCCTTGACTCGCCCCTAGGTTGGGCCACCTTGGGCAATCTGAGACTATCGTGAGTGGGGTATTGAATGTGCAGAAGGTGAGACGGGTAGCTTCCGCAAACAACAGCAATCGGTTGCTTGCAAGAGGGATTTCAAACAGCTCCACACTGTGTTTTGGCTATGCATGCAAGGTCCCAGTCAAAATTGGCACTACTGAACTCTCAGTTGCAATCCTGCTGACTGTAGGAGTCTTCATTGCCAGTGTGTTACCTGCAGTAAATTTGCTGGGAGAGCAGACCCAAGCATAATTGAATATGGTGTGACCAAGACCAGAGAGGTCCTAAGGAGGAACGAGAAGACATAAACTTGGGACTGGCAGGGTAGAGAAGAGGAGAGAAGAACAGGCTACTGACCTAGTATTGAACCACGGCCATGATCAGTTGAACTCACCATTGGCTATGGTGACAGCTTATACAGGAGTTTGTTTCGGGTGTTGGTGAATGAGCTGAGTCTCACTCAGGAAGCCATTTTCCACAATGCAGCAGCAAACATACTGGAATGATAGTTGGCTGTGCACAGCCCTGGAAATTAACAACTGTATATACAAATCACAGCGTTTTTGGTTTTTGAGAATTCCCAAGCAACACCAGGCACTTGCAGCTAGAGCCTTAATAAAAGCATTTCTTAGTCTTTAAGATGCTAGAGCACTTTTTGTTGCTTTTGCTACAACAGAACAGAACAGATTTCCCTCTGGAGTTTGCAGGGTAGCTGTGCCCTAAGACCTGTGACTCACTTGGATTTTAGAAATCCCTTTGAAATTTGAGTGGGTGAGTTTCAAATGTTGATATTAACTCCCCTCTCATCACCAACTTCATTTTAATCTCATAATGGGAGGAGACTGCTGAATGGAAATTCTGAGTGTAGGTGCACATAATTTCATCCACAAATACATATGTAGCTGTGCACCAAAGATTTATATGTCAAGCAAAAAGGGAAAAAAGTGTAAAGCCAGGGGACATAATTTATGTTTGTGAATTTCTGTTTTTATGATTAACGTAGGTGGCACAAGTTTTCAGGATGAAATCAAAGACGAAAACTCCAGACTCATTAATTTTGTCACCTGTAAATCACTAAATTTTTTAGAGGTCTGATTAAATCAAAGGGACGTTCCAATGACAAATGCTTAATTAGTTTATAATCCTTCCTCATAGTGATGTACCTGGTCAGTATTAGCTAGCTAATCTCTTTCTTTTTAAATGGGCATTATGGAAGCATCAGCAGTGATTTCCCTAGTCAAAGCTGCGCTGAGATTTTTTCAGTGGAAGCAATTTAGTCTAGACTTCAAGACAATCAGTGGATATGAGATATAACATCTTGGTAGACAAGATCTGCTTAAAGTAAACCCCTTGCCTGCTTAATACAATATACACAGTTAGGGAAACAACCCCTGAACAAGAAGGAGCTGCTGCTGCTGCTGATCTGCCTAAACCTAAAAGAGTAACAATAAAACAGTGAACAGGGTGGTGATACAATGACTACTGCAATTGACACAAGATAATATCACCAAGGTAACTACTGTATCTGTAGTTGCAAACAATAAACATCCTTAAAAATGGCAAAAGTAGTTTCCTTCCCAAATAGGTTTTATCTTAAACAATAGCAAACACAGTTCACTTGTCATATGTCAGTGGTTCAGTGCTCACTTCTTTTCTTTCCAAAATAGATTTTTTTATTGAGCAATTGCAAATGCAATCACTGAGCTGTCAAAATCTGTTGTAACAGAATTGCACTCATCTATTTATTCTTGTAGATAAACCACTGCTTTAAACCATTTCCATTCTCTTCTCTTGTATATCATTTACTACAAAGGTGTGTGTTAATTATGCATTTTCAACGTATTTTTAATTTTAATTTTCCTTATTCTACTTGTTAATTCAGTGCAATTCTGTTGCAATAGATTCTGACAGCTTGATGACTAAGCTCTTTAGCGACGAAACGTTGGATTACCAGAACAACGTCTGAGCTGGTATATCACAAGTGGACTCTTTATTACTGTGTTTGCAATTGTTCAAGATAAAAGCTATTTTGGAAAGAGAAGAAATGAGCACTGAACCACTGACACATGACAAGTGAACTCTTTATTTACTACAAAAAAAAATTAAAGACATTGAACAAAGACATTGGATTCTTATCTCATTATACATGACAAAGCCATTTTTCACCTTCTCACCCCTTGCTTTTTCCTGTAAGACCTATTGCAGTCGTTAAGAGTCGTCAACAGGCTCATCACAGCTATCTGCCAATCACCCATTCCCACCGCCCTTCTGAGTAATACCCCTCCCCACCTTCTCACTATATAGAAGGATCTGGCAACTTCTGTTTCAGTGTATCTGAAGAAGTGTGCATGCACACGAAAGCTCATACCAAGAACTAACTTAGTTGGTCTTTAAGGTGCTACTGGAAGAAAAAAAAATTTTTTTGTTTTGACTATGGCAGACCAACACGGCTACCTATCTGTAACTCTTTATTTACTGTGTTTGCTATTGTTTAAGATAAAACTGATTTGGGAAAGAAACTACTTTTGCCATTTTTATGGACATTTATTGTTTGTTTACAAATATTTGCCTTGGTGATATAAACCTAAAAGAGGGCAAGTACTTAAAACATTCCCTGCACTAGGTTGCCATGTCTTGTGGCCCAGGTATATGGGCTTAGGATCCAGCCTAAGTGTCCCAGGCTCTTGTCCTGCCCAGGCCTGACTCTCATAATACCTCTTTGCGGGCTCTTACACCAATACCAACTCAGCCAGCTTTGGCTCCGCTCAATGAGGAAATTATGCTGGTTGTCAGGCTTCAGCGAATCAGCTTCCTCCCCCTGTGGCGGTAGATAAGAAGATCAAATGAATGGAACGTCTTACCAGTTAGAATCACAGCGAGAGAACAAAGAACACATCTTCTAGAAATGGCGGTGCTCCCAATTAAGGGTCACCCCATCCTTCCATTCCTATTAATTCACATCACTCCTATGTCTTGTAATCTGAGCTTGTACCCTTTGTGCTTTCTGTTCTGAGACTTTCTGAGCTCTTATTGACCTTGGGGAGAGCGGAGACAGTGAATCTGTTAAACCCCCCCCCCCTGTGTTTCTTCTCCTAGCTCTTCCCCATCCAGCATTTCCCAGCTTCTGCCTTCTGAACTATGGCCCTCTGCAAACCACTGTTCCAAATCTATACTGTCCTCCTGCTCCTGGGAAGATTCAGGATCGGGTGAGGGGGTGGCTCCCACCATTCTTCCTCAGTGCAGCCCTCCTCAGCATGGTCCCTGACATTGGTGGATTTCCCCCCAAGGTAAGATTGGGGACTTAGCACCAGCTGAGCCCAAGGACTGGCCACCTGAACTAGAGAACCACTGCATTGGAGGTTGCTCATTCCAGCCTATTTTTCCCATAGGGTTGCCCCCGACATGTGCTGAAAATCCTTGATCTGTCAGTCACTGATGTTTCTCCTAAGGCAGAATACAAATCTTGAAATTGAAACTTCATTTTCAGGCCAGATGTCTGAGGAATGTTTAAGAGTTTTGATAGCAGCAAATTACTTAGGGGTCTCTGGTGTCTTCAAATGTTTGACTTCAAGTGAAATGAGAAAATTTTGTGCTTTAGGCAACTTCCAGTATTTGGGGATACCTCCTTGTGAATAAATACAGAGTTAGGTTTATAACTCCTTCACCAGTACCCCAAACTCACTTTCTTTTTTCTTCTTTCTTTTGAAATCTTTTTTTTTAAATAATTTTTATTGGTTTTACAATTTAGTTTTCCATTTACAAAAAATAATAATAAAAAAAATAAAAATCCAAAAGTATAGAATTATTCTCCAAATTCTCTAGCTTCCATCCTCCCTTTCGTGGGATCCACTAATAATCATTTTCACCACATATCATATTATCTTCCATATATCCATAAATCTCTATTTTCTCCTTTGGTTCCTTTCACATTGTGAGCGTTATTTCAATCCTGCTAATGTTTTTATAACAGTTTACAATGTTCTGTCAAATATATTACATTTTTTTCCCAGTCTTTGTTGAAGTTTTTGCCATCCTGATTCCTGATTTTTCCAGTCATTTTGGTCATCTCAGCATAGTCCATCAATTTTACTATCTACTCTTCTCTTGTAGGTATTGTGTCATCCTTCCATCTTGGGCTAAGAGCAACCTGGCCACCACCGTTGTGTACATAAATTGTCTTTTGTACTCCCTTCGTATCTCAGCACCTATAATTCCTAATAAAAAGGCTTCTGGTTTCTTTACAAATGTTATTTTGAACATTTTTTTAAGCTCATTACATATCATCTCCCAATATGTTTTATTGCCTTACAAGTCCACCACATATGAGAAAAGGTGCCCTCTTTTTCTTTCTATTTCCAACATATATTTGAGCTAGTCTTATACATTTCAGCTAATTTACTAATTTTATTTGATTTTACATATGTAAATTACAATTAGTTACAGTACTAAATACATAACCATAAAATGATATTTCTCTGAATTTCAAGACTTTCCCCCATACCCACCATCAGTCCTATTGTCAACATTTCCAACTGCATATAATAATAATAATAATAATAATAATAATAATAATAATAATTTATTATTTATACCCCACCCATCTGGCTGGGCCTCCCCAGCCACTCTGGGCGGCTTCCATAAAAACCAAAAATACAATAAAATATCACACGTTAAAAACTTCCCTGAACAGGGCTGCCTTAAGATGTCTTCTGAATGTCAGATAGTTGTTTATCACTTTGACATCTGCTGGAAGGGCGTTCCACAGGGCGGGCGCCACTACCGAGAAGGCCCTCTGCCTGGTTCCCTGTAGCTTTGCTTCTCGCAATGAGGGAACCGCCAGAAGGCCCTCGGCGCTGGACCTCAGCGTCCGGGCAGAATGAAGGGGGTGGAGACGCTCCTTCAGGTATACCTTCAGGTATATTATTTCATAGTCTATGTTTTGTATCTGTCCATAATATTTGGTACATGACAAGTGAGACTAAAACCCTGCTAATGTTCTCATCTGCTTACAGTGGTCTCCTAAATAAATTAATTAAACATTCCCCATTCATTCTTGAATTTATTGTCTTCTTTGTCTCTGAGTTTCCCAGTCATTTTTGCTATTTCAGGATAGACTAAGAGCTTAGTTTGCCATTCCCATCTGGCAGGGACTCTTTCTTCATCTCTGGGCTAGTAGCATCCATGCTGCTGTTGTCACATACATAAAGAGTCTTTACCAAACTCACCTTCCTTTAGGTGGAAATTTGGCGGCCCATTATTTGGTCACAGTAATCAGCAGCAGCGTGTGTGTGTAGATGTGATAAAAGAAAAGGAACAGAGTTTCTTTTGTGCTTTTGCGAACCACAAGAGAAGAGCTTGGGATTACCCATGGGCTGGACAACTGTGGCCTTAATCCTTTTCCTTGCTTATTTTCAAATATATCAAGTAACTTTTTCAAATCGCAGCAGAAAGCAATCCTTACCCTTCGAGGCTCGAGCTGATGCAGTCCAAGGACATAAAAGGCACAGATGTTCAGTGTCCACAGATTGCATTTCTTTTAAGGAGAGTAAAAGTTATAAGGTCTTACATCCCCCCCCCCCAGGGAATTTCTTTTTGATTGCTATGAACCTGTGACTCAGTCCAGTAATGACAATGTATCACAGCTTAGTTCCATCTGTGGCCATCTGTTTGTTGAATTTTTATAAAAGCTGAAACTCTTTAGGGAAGCCACTTCTCAATCTATATATTTTACACTGCATCTGAATGCATATTAATTGACCCAGGGAAAGAGCACATCCGGTATATTTAATTGCTTAGTGCTACTCTGTAGACAATGGAACCATTCTTAATTATATACCATTGAGCATTGCTGTAATTTCATATCCCATCCTATCTTGACTCCTTACCCCAACATTAAATCCCAATGATATTTCGAAACGAGTAATAGGCTTTGCACAGGAAGTTGACTTTAATTAAGTTCAAGAAATTGGGGGGTGGGTGTTGCAGGGTACAGTGGTACCTTGGTTTTCAAACTTTATCCGTTCCGGAAGTCAGTTCCAAAACCAAAGTGTTCCAAAACCAAGGCGCAGTTTCCCATAGAAAGTAATGCAAAATGGATTAATCTGTTCCTGACTTTTTAAAAAACACACATCCTAAAACAGCAATTTAACATGAATTTTACTATCTAACGAGACCATTGATCCATAAAATGAAAGCAATGATCAATGTACTGTACTATAAAATAAATAAGACAGTATTTTAGATGATAAAAATTAAAATTTATTTATTTTTTCTTACCTGCACTGATGATAGTCATTGTTTGGATGGGGGGCTTTTATCCATTTCCGCAGTCAAACAATCAATTCATCAGTAGCTGAACTGGGTTCCACACAGTCACAAAAACACATTAACCGAAAAAGCCTCAGAAACAAAACCACAAAATAAATGGCAAAAACAAAAGCACCAAACTAATCCATTCCGGAAGTCTGTTTGACATCTGAAATGTTTGAAAACCAAGAAAATACTTCTGATAGGTGCAGGTGCCCCAGAAACAATAGCTGACAGCCACATCAGACATACAGCTTCTGAAAATCATTCGAAAATCGGAACACTTACTTCCAGGTTTTCGGTGTTTGCGAACCAAGGCATTTGAGAACCAAGGCACCACTGTATTTAGGATTGCTAACCTCCATCTGTAAAAAGAATAAAATAAATAAAGAGTTTCATATCAGAAATGCAAGCAAATTCCCACTAATGCATGGCATATTGAAGTGGTAACTGGAAGTACAATTTTCATTTTGCTGATTTACAGGTATTTAGTTGCAGATCAAATTGAGTCCGGGATACATTTGACGAACCAAGACTTAAGATGGTAACAGTTTTGGTCACAATCCTAAATCACTTTAAGATCTCGTCTTCATCTTCTTTTCCCCCAAATGGGAGAGATGTAACAATAATATGAAGTCTGTGTTTGAAATCAGTGGGACCTCAACAGTATAATTCTCTATAAATCTAAGCAAATGTAATCCCCATAGGCTTCAATGGGCCTTACTCCCAAGGAATTGTGCAGAGGATTGCAGCCTAAATGACTTAATTTGCCTGAATCTTACCCTTTCATTATGGAATCACACCAGTTCTCTGAGCGTTGCAGTATGAGGATTGCTTCAATTGAATCAGAAGAACTAATAAAACTGTAGTATAAAAGTGCTTAGAAAAGAATAAAAACATAAAATCTGGCAATCGAAACATACAAAACAGGGTCTGATCTTATGGGTCAGGAAAACCTGGGCAAAAAGATATTTCTTTACAAAATGTGTGTTGCCTCTTTGTGTGGGCTGAATAATAAGGCAGATTGGGGTGATTCAAAGGTCTTTTACTTCTTCCTGAGTCCAGGTGTGATGTCAATAACATCTCCTACACATATCAAGTCGAATGAGGACTCACACAAAGTATTAACTTGCTCTGTTTTGCCTATATCTTTAGATATCTCTAAGTCCACGAGCTATGTTACCCAAGGATGATCTTTTTAAAAGTCAAATGCTTCATTTAAGTATTTTTCAAGATTTTACATTGCTCTGACTAAAAAAAAAAAATGTTTGAGGACACAGGTTCTGGGCTCCAAATATTTTGGTCATGAGCACTGGAAAGGAAGGGCTAGTATGTTATATAAAGTTATCAAAAATGTACAAGCAAGAATTCACATCACTTGACCACATCTTAATTATTTTAAGATAAGGAAGAGTGAGAGGCAACCCCCTCCCACTCCCAACTCCTATAAGAGATTATGAAAGAAAATGAAGGGTTTCCCCCCCCCTTCTTCCACAAGATGCCCCCTTGACTAATCTTTCTGTAATTTGTCAGACTTAATCCACTCTAGGGGGACTCCCAGGTCTGTGAAATTCATTTATTTTGGCCTACAGGGGGAAAAAATATAGTCATTTTTAGACAG
The DNA here is from genome assembly GCF_964270895.1 of Podarcis filfolensis. Classification (NCBI taxonomy): domain Eukaryota; kingdom Metazoa; phylum Chordata; class Lepidosauria; order Squamata; family Lacertidae; genus Podarcis; species Podarcis filfolensis. The sequence goes on from NC_139603.1 coordinate 19,124,919, forward strand.
GGAACCAGGCGGAAGGCCTTCTCAGTAGTGGCACCCTCCCTGTGGAACGCCCTCCCATCAGATGTCAAGGAAATAAACAACTATCTGACTTTTAGAAGACATCTGAAGGCAGCCCTGTTTATGGAAGTTTTTAATGTTTGATATTTTATCGTGTTTTACTGTTCAGAAACCCAGCCAGATGGGCATTATTATTATTATTATTATTATTATTATTATTATTATTATTATTATATTCCCCATTATAGTGAATGGAGAAACACAGAGCTTCATTTTAAAAGAGTGCCTCAGAACCCACAACACATATTGCAATCGAAACAGAAAGAGCACAGAGTTACTCAGAAAGAGTAAATTCCATTTATATGGCATTTACTTCCAGATATTATGAGGGGTGCAGCTTAATTTGTATGCACGTTTATGATGGACTGCAGCTGAAGTTTGTTTGCCTGTTTTGCAGTTTTCTATAATTTATTTATTATTACTATTATCTATTAAATTTGTATACCAACCTTCCTCTGCAGAGCTGTGTGGTTCACAATTCTATCCAGACTCTCCCCTCAGGAGCCTTCCAGGTGGCTTACAAAGGTTATTAAAAAAAGAAAGAAAAAAGAAAATAATAATTCTGAAACTAGTACAAACCAGTAAAATCTTAAAAGGGCAACATAGGCTAAAGGGGAGAGAGAGCTAGTAAGATCTGTTTGATGTTAATAAAAACTCAGAATAGGGTGGGATTTGCATGCAGGTGGAATTGGCCAAGAGGGAGCAAGACAGATTGGCTTGAGGAGAAAATCCCACTGCTGTATTTCTGAAGTTCCAACATATAATGTAAACTATAGAAACTGTTTGTGCCCACGTTCTAATGAGTGTCATTTGCATGTGCGTTCACAGAAGTTCATTTAGGTTAACTGAGATTCTGCACAATTTCCTTCTTAAATACGCCTTTATTATTTCATTACAACAACTTCCATCTGAGTGTCTCACAAGAGCATTTAATTTGGATTTAATGCGGTGGGTACTGTTTATTAATTAAACATCAAATGATTATTAAAACATACTTATTGAGATTTAACAGCTTTGTCAAAAGATGTGGCTGGCTGCAGACATAATTAGCTAGGAAATAATGAACATGTTATTATGCCAGTATATTTTATATATTAAAAAGCGCAAGAGTGTTCACTTGTGAAAATGAAATACACGGACACTTTCCAACATTATCTATTAGCAAAGAAATTAGATACACAATATTTGAAACCTCAAAATTATATGTACATCTTCATGCAAGAGGCAAGGAAATTTGGGCAAATTCTAAGTCGTGGCTGTTATGTCTTTGCAGTAACAATGATTATTTGCAAATAGGCTTATTAACCCAAGATTTAACCCTGCAAATGCAACCTGTAGAAAACAAGGATCCACTATCCAAAATATCATCCAGCTGTTGATCTATACTATGATATCACATTGGCCCATGTCCTCCTGACATCTCACTGTTTTCCCCAGTATTCCCCTGCTTTACATCAGTTTCTGCTGGAGATTGGGGGTGGGAATTTGGTTTGCATTTTAATCAATACATGAGTCAAAACACAGCTGTCCTTCCAAATTCACATTTCCCAATGCAGTCCTCCAACTGAAAAAGCATACAAAGCAGCACAAAGAAGGAAACTGTGTACAGCCATGCACATACAAGTGGAAATTAAAATTCAGAGATGTATTATATTAGGGAGAATTGCTTGCAAAATGTGTAAGCAAAATTACATACAAAACGAGGTACATTGTGAGAAACGCACTTGAGGGTGTGCTTGAATATTTCCCTTGACTTTTTTTTTACAAACTGATGTGGAAATCAGGTAAACAGAACTTAAGAACGGGAAAAAAGAGGAAAGGAGAGAAGCCAAAATTGACAGATTCATCCATCCTATTGTCTACCACTGGCAGGAAGTGGAAAAATACATTACCAGAAGGCAAGTTTTGCTATACTTTACAGAACAGGAGGCGGAGGAGAGGAATGATGCCATTTTTAGTGGTATCTCCTTGCTTTTTGTAGCATCAAGTTCCACCCTGGATTTTCCATTTTCTGCTTAGTGATGTACTACGCAGGTAGCATTGATCTGTTCACAGCATTTGATTATACATCGCCAGAAAGCGGAGAAAAAGCTCTCCATTCTGCTACTGTATATATATATTTAAAAAATTGCTGCTTTGTGCTTCAAAGAATTGCGATCTGAAATAAAAAATACAGAATCCATGTCTCTACAGATAGCCTACCATTCATTCTGGCTATCACCTTGTGGCGGAGTGGCAAATACATAAACCAAAAACAGCAATGTGAAATGGGAGTCCATTATGTAATAAGTAAAGCACTGAAATGACTGTGTACTGTAAATGATGAGTATATCTTTTCATTGGTCCATGAACATAAAAATGTGACTGGCAATAAAGGTTGTGATTTCAACCAGTAGTGGCAAGGTTTTGAGGTTTATGAAGAGAAGTTTAAATGTTAAATTTCAAGTCCAGCTTATACTTACTGAATGTGATAAACCCTAACTTTTCACATATGGAGTTATCAATGTAAACGAACCAGAGACATAACATGGGAGGAAATTTTATTTATATTAAAAATGGAAAGGGCACATTTGCCAATAACGTAAAAGGAGTTTTACACAACTGATCTATGAATTTCAACCAGGAAGGGGGAGACATTTGATCCAGTTTGCATTTCAAGCCTACCTAATTCACTATTTCTGAAAGAATATGCAAATTGAAACAGCCATTCTTTGACATTCACATTTCTCTGAATTTTGCAATACATTTGTCCAGTGTACATGTGTGTGTGTGGTGTGTGTGTGTGTGTGTGTATATATATATGTGTGTGTGTGTGTGTGTGTGTGTGCGCGAAAATAATGTACCTAGATGCATTATGTCAGCAGAACATGCTTTGCAAAAATGTGCTATATAGTCATACTTTGGTTCTCAAATGTAATCCATTTCGGAAGTCCATTAGACTTCTGAAAACCAAGGCATGGCTTCCAATTGGCTGCAGGAGCTTCCTGCACTCAATTGGAAGCGCAGAAGCCGCATCGGACATTTGGCTTCTAAAAATAGCTCGCAAACCAGAACACTTCCAGGTTTGTGGCCTTTGGGAGCCAAAACGTTTGAGATCCTAGCAGTTCAAAAACCAACGTATTGGACAAAGTTGCATACAAAACTGCATATTAGGTGAAATTCTAACTAAAATGCTGCTGAATTTTCAGGATCCCCTTTATCTTCTTCTTTGTAAATTAACGTGAAGAACTAAATATATATGCACAATTGAGCATAGAAAAAACCTAAGAGATCACCAAGACATGGGATAGAGTTCATCCCTCCTTTAGTAATTTTCCCAGTATAAGTAAATGGCTCAAATTCATTCCTTTTGAGGAAAATACCACACTGACCTTGGTTACAAAAGTGGTAAAAGACGTTTCTGATTCTATCTGCTCATGCTCTTTGGGCAGCAAACATATTCTCCAATTCTCCTATGTCTTTGGGCAGCAAACATATTCTCCAACACAACAGCTAACTGCCTGCCTGCCTGCCCCAATTCAAAAACATTTGCAAATCTTCCACATCCCCCCCAATCACACTTGAGAAGGTTTGTGTGCTTGATCTGACTTTAGCAAAATTATTCAGATTTGATTAAGACCAACTACAGGCAGAATCGACACATTTGCATTTTCTTCACCCTGGTCAAAATGTAGATATGAGTTTTGTGAGGGGTGGGGTTAGGTGACTTTGTGGTCACAAAGCATTTTGGTATTTGTTTTCAGCAGCAAGCTGTCAATTAATTAGATAATCTCTCCAAATAAGGAGATTAACTGAATTATCAATACGACTCTGCGGGTCAAAGCCAACAATAGCATGAAAAGGATTAAATGAAAGCTTATTTAATGTGTGCCCTGCATACTAATCAGGAACAGTAATTAAGAGGTGGTTGTTTAAAGGAATGCTGCAGTCCGTGGCATTTTGCTCTCTTCCTTTTTCCCTGAACGTTAGCAAAAACATTCACTTTTGCTGAAAAAAAGAATGTTGAACGAAACGATTGCACATAATGAATGTTCAAAGAAATGATTGCACATAATGAATGGATGAAGGACAAGACACCTATGTACATATCACTAACTGGATAGCAAATCACAAGGACAAAATGGTCTTGGAGTCATAGCCCTGTAGCCATAATTGGAATCCCTCCAATCAGCTGTTTTGGAGGAGGAGCTGCATTTATTTATCTGCTGGTTTTCCTTCCCCACCCAGACAGGTTCGAGCCAGAGTAGGGTTCCCAGCACCTGTTTTTCATATGCAGGGGCAAGTTCAAATCAGTCATGAACATTACTTTATGTTCAGCCTAATAGTCAGGGACTGGGCAGAGGAGCAATGGTAGAGACCGCCTCCCCAGCCTGACCCTTCCAGAGAACAGGAAGACAGTATAGATTGACAACAGTGGTTTGCGGGAGGTCACAGCTCAGAGGCAGATGAGGGGGAAAGCTGGGAAATAATGGGAGTGGAGCAGGAAGAAGAAGAAGCACCCGGGGAGAGACAGCTGGCAGACTCAGTGTCCCGGAGTGCCTTCCATCAGCTTTGGCTGGTGACCCAGCTACGCCCCTATCTGGACTGTTGTCAATGCTCTGGTACATTCAGGGTTAGTTTAGTGCAATGCATTATACGTAGGGCTGCCTCTGAAGACGGCTCGGAAACTTCAGCTGCTGCAGAATTCAACAGCCAGGTTGCTCACCGGAGCAAGATGGTTTGAGCATATTACACTGATCCTGGTCCAACTGCACTGGCTACCAGTTAGTTTCTGGGCCCAATTCAAAGTGCTGGTTTTGACCTATAAAGCCTTAAATGGCTCAGGACCGCAATACCTCAAGGACTGCCTCTTTCCATATGAACCTACCCAGACCCCAAGATCATAATCTGAGGGCCTTCTTTGTGTGCCTCCTCTTCGAGAGGTCCAGACAACACCCAGGGAAGTTTGCCTGGTTCCTTCATTATACACCTTTAGGTGCCAGGCAAAAACGTTCCTTTTCAACCAGGTCTTTGGTTGATCTAGTTACAGATAGGTAGCCGTGTTGGTCTGCCATAGTCAAAACAAAAAATTTTTTTCTTCCAGTAGCACCTTAAAGACCAACTAAGTTAGTTCTTGGTATGAGCTTTCGTGTGCATGCAGATTCTGTGTATCTGAAGAAGTGTGCATGCACACGAAAGCTCATACCAAGAACTAACTTAGTTGGTCTTTAAGGTGCTACTGGAAGAAAAAAAAAATTGTTTTGGTTGATCTGATTGACATCCAACACCCTTTTTGAATGTGACTTTGGGGGAGGGGGTTATTGGGTTACTGCTTTTGTTTTGATTTTATACCTTGTGGTCTTGTTGTGAACCGCCCTGAGACCTCCAGGTATAGGGTGGTGTATAAGTTGAATAATAAAAAAATAATAATGATAAAGCATTTAAGACCCCCACCCTCCCAGAACCTGGCAGGTATTGAAAGTAGGAGAGCAGAAAGCTCAGAGGCAGAAGGCACAGATCAGCCACCATAGGGATGATGTATAATAGAAGAGACGAAGGGCGTGGGATTTCACTCAGAGCAACACCATTATTGAAGGAGGCTGCATTTATAAGCCTCTCCGTGTGAATATTGAATAAAACGCATTGGTAAGAATTTCCTTGTCTTATCCATTCTTGGCAACCGGCTTGGGGGGGGGGGGGGCGGGCTGGATTCTCTGAAGCCTGACACTAATATAATTCACACAGTTGTTGAGAGGAGAGTGATAACTCAGCCTGAACATTTAGAACACAGGAAGTCCAACCATTGATCCATCCAGCTCAGTATTATCTGCAAAGGGTTTTGGGCAGGGATCTCTCCTGGCCCTGCTTGGAGATGCCTGGGGGCTAGATCTCGACCTTTTGCATAAAAAACAGTTGCTCTACCACTGAGCTTAGCATTTCTGTATCTTGGGCTACGGAGGGGAGAACCGAAATGCATCATCAAACTTTTATTTCTCTTGATAAGGAATTTCCAGTAGACGAGGAGCTGCAAGATGGTGAATCAAAACAGGCTGTTGACCCAGAATATCACAAGTATATTTTAAAGCTTGTGGGGCTTTTTTTTTTTTAAAGGATGCAAGTTCACAGCAGAATTAAAAAAAAACTGCTCTAGGATGAACTGAAGACTATTCATGTATCATGACTTAGAAGTAAGCCCCATTGAATTACATGCACCTCACTCCCAGTAAAGTGTGTACAGGATTGATGCCTAAGGGTTCTAGCCACCTAGGTTTTACTCAGGGCAAATGATGACGATGATGATTAGAATTTATATACAACCCTATACCCAGAAGTCTCAGAGCGGTTTTGTCAGGCTTTGGGGAATCAGATCCCTGCCCCGGTGGCAGTAAATAAACAGATCAAATGAAAAGAGAGTTCTTACCAGATAAGTGATTTAATAATCAGAGCAAGAAACAAAGGAATGCGTAGCTCTATGTTGGGTAATCTGAGCTTGTTGCTGTTGTGCTTCCTGTTCTAACGCTTTCTGAGCCCTTCTAGTCTTAGGCTAAGGGGGGAGGGGGTCAGGAATGCTGTCCAAGGACACTGAATCTGCCAGCTATCTCTCTCCTGGTCCTTCCTCTTATTGCTGTTCCTCACCCAGTATTTTCCAGCTTCTGCCCTCTAGACTATGCCCCTCTGCAAACCACTGTTCTAAATCAATACTGTCCTTCTGCTGTTGGGAAGGTTCAGAAAAAGGCCGGTGGCAGCTCCCACCATTCCTCCTCAGTCCAGCCCCTGATAGGTTCACAGAAAAAAAATCAAAATATAGAATCACAAAATATATACTCAAAATCCATTTAAATTACTGGATGTAAGTTAGTTATGTTCATTAATTTTATTGCATCTACTCTGAGCAGGACTAGCATTGGATGCAAACCTAAATTGCAAAAAAGAAGAAGAAAAAATCAACATAGTTAAGGGCACTTGTTCAGAATTCAAACATGCCTCTAAAAAATGATCAGCAATATTTTGAAATATGGGTGGAATCAGCCTGAATCTACAGTTCTCACACAAGTAGAGCATGGGTGTGTTTCTCAAGAAGATACAGGATACAGATGGACTGCAGCTAACATGTGTACTAGGCTTCAAACACTAGTGGTGGGAACATGTTGAAGACGGAGGAAATAGTAATTATAATTCTCATTTATATTGGCCGCCTAATGCTGAAGCTTTAAAATCAAGAAAAAGCAGGTCCACATAAACAACACAACTGTTAAAAGAATAAATCAAATTACAACCTGACAAACATCCCCTGCACGCACGCACGCACACACACACACACACACACACCAAAAGCAAGCATTAAAAGTACAGCTTTCCTGAACAGTAAAATAAACTATGTGAATCCACTGATCTTTGAAAATATCTGACTCAAGGTCACTCCTACAGCACCACCTACTGGTCTTCGTAACAGATTCCAAGCAGGGAGAAGGAATATTAAATGCTCATATTAAATGCTAAACTTTGCAACAATCAGATATATTCTTTTTTATATAAATAATAATAATAATAATCAGGGAAATGTAATTCAACACGTTGGTGGTCCTGTGGAAAATATACTGGTGGCCGAAATCATTGTAAAATTAGACACTGTCTAATTTTTATTAAGTTTTACTATTTTACATTTTAGAATATTCATTTGAACAACCTTAAAATATCAATGACTTCCCTTCTTGACCTTCCATGGTTCATTTTGCATATCATAAATCCCTGAATATTTTATATAAACTAAACCATTCAGTAGTCCATTTTTACATCCATCATAACTTATTTACACTGTTGGGTTTATCTTAATGCTGCCAACGTTTTCAAATGCACACAATTTTCTCCCATATATTCTTTAAACATTTTCCAATCTTCTTTAAACATATACATAAATAACCTTTTTCGACACCTGGGAATTTCAGTCTGAATTATCTCCAACAAAAAGGACTCTCTCTTTTTTTTAAGTACCTTTAAACATTTTTTTCCCAATTCATTATAAATTATTTCCCAATACTCTTTTACCCTTTTACAAATCCACCACATATGAAAGAACATACCCTCAGCCTCTTTGCATCTCCAGCACTTAACTGATTCAGCCTTATACATCTTAGCAAGTCTACTCGGAGTTAAATACCATCTGTAAATCATTTTCAGGTAGTTCTCTTTCAAGGAATAACATGCTGTGAACTTCAAATCTATATTATGTCCTGTATCTATTGCCCATTGTGTGAAATGACACTTTTAAACTTGTTCCTAAAACTTGAACTGTGGGAATAGGGGCCGGAGAAAAAGCTGCCCAAGTATGTGGATGACACCAAGTTATTCAGGTTCAGGGAGCTTGAAACAAAAAAGGGCTTGTGCGAAGCTCCAAAATGATCTCTCCAGACTTGTGGGGTGAGCGATAAATAGCAAACAAGGTTTGATTCAAGTGTAAAGAGATGTGTGCAGGGAAAACAGTCCTGATTTCACATATAAAAAGGTAAAGGACCCCTGGACGTTTAAGTCCAGTCAAAGGCGATTATGGGGTTGCGGCACTCATCTTGCTTTCAGGCTGAGGGAGCTGGTGTTTATTCACAGACAACTTTCCGGGTCATGTGGCTAGCATGACTAAATCGCTTCTGGCACAACAGGACACTATGATGGTAACCAGAGTGCACAGAAATGCCATTTACCTTCCTGCCACAGCGGTACCTATTTATTGCACTGGCGTGCTTTCGAACTGCTAGGTTGGCAGAAGCTGGGACAGAGCAACGGGAGCTCACTCTGTCACAGGGATTCGAACCACCGACATTCCAGTCGGCAAGCCCAAGAGGCTCAGTGGTTTAGACCACAGCACCACCTGTGTACCCATATATCCATGTCATATATCATAGTATATATGATTTAACATATATAATAAACACAGCCTTGGGTGCTGGCGGAGAGCTCAATTAAAATGTTGACATGCACTAACAATTCAGCATCAATACAAACAGCAGGTGAAACGAAAACTTTCACAGGATCAACTGGTTGTTTTGAAAGGGGAATTGGGATTCCAGGTATACAGAACTCTCCTTCAGGCTCTGGATATGAGGGAGATTTTTAAAATGAACTTACTGGACTGTTGGGCTGAGCATTAGAGAGGTTTATTGGCTGCAGTAGTTGGTTGGCATGGAGATGCCCTCACAACAATGTAAACATGACATTATGATGTCACAAGCAGGATGAGCTCCAAGCCTTTGCAATGTGAGAGAGCTAACATTATGACCGAGCCCTATGAAAATGGATTTTCATAGCAGGTGATGATAAGTAGTTTTATAGCGGCTTGGAAAGTTTATGCTTTCTGAATGCCTTGTTAATCAAAGAGTTAGCCTTATGCATGTTTGTTTGGGCTGATTCACAATATTGCTTTCTGTGACATGTTGCTTGTTCCTAATGAAAGTATTGTTTGACTGTGGATTTTGATATTTGTCCAACGGACTGATTTAACTTCATCGTCCTTTTGCAGAGAGCTATGTTTTAGATTTAGGTTCATCATAGTGCAACTCATCCACTTTTGTACTGTGATGGCAGCCTCGTATTACAGGGCCATTTTATACCGTCTGCATTCCCTGCTGCCGCCAGAAAATAGTAATTTGAAATGTGACTGTTTGGGTATTTTTCACCCTCTTTGGGGCAATGCTGTTTTGACATGAGAAGAAAGTCACATGGATGGGTTGCGAAATTGAGTATGAAGGCAATCAGGATGAATCTTTGTAACAAGTGATGATAAATAGATTTATTTGGAAGTATGCTAACTTTACTATTGGGGGAAAGTTGCAAGAGCAAAAACAAACATTGCTGTATAGTCAGACTGAGTTACCTACATTTACTGGTCCCTGCAGCTGGCATGGAGGCAGTAGCCTAGGTTGAAAGCAAACATGGCATTCTGATGTCATCCATGATGTCACAAACAAGATAAGCTCAAATGATCAAAAAGTGAGGAACAGTTAACAGTCAGACAGAGTCTGAACAACGTCAGGATGGATCTTCATAACTGGTGAGTGTAAATAGGTTTATTTGGGAGCTGTATCAGCATTATCAAAGTTAAAAGATTTGCAGATTGCTAAATCCTAATCTGCCAACTTCTAACACCTTGCCCAAGGACCTAACATAAAGAATAAGAGGACAAGAAGAACATACATTTAAAGAAGATTGGAAAATGTTTATTGAATATATGAGGAGAGATAGTGTACACTTGAAAACATTGGCAGAATTAAGATAAATTCAACAGTGTAAAAAAGTTTTGATGGATGTAACAATGGAATAGTGAATGGTTTCGTGTTTATGTAAAATATGCAGGAATTTATGTTATGCAAAATGAATCATGGAAAGAGAAGAAGGGAAGTCATTGATATTTCCTGTATATTTTAGAAGATATATTCTAATTACAAATAACATCTTTTCTTCTTAAGAAAAAACAACAACACCCATCTCAAAATGTTGTTGTATAAGAAAGCCAGCAGAGGGGGTACGAGTCAGTTAGCAGCTATCCTCAAGCTTAGCTAGGTTGCCATATTTCAAAAAGTAAAATTCCTGACAACCGAAAAGCTCTTTTTAGGAAGACCCCAAAATTGTTGAACTTCTTTTTAGGAAACCACAAAACTAGTGATTTTAAGCTTTTTGAGCTGTTTCCACTGCTATTTCCATCTTGTAGCCATAAAAAATTCCCCCTGACACCATTATTTACACCCGAAAACCAGGACTTGTCAGCAGTGCTTTTTTCTGGGGGCACCTCTAAACATTTTGTGAATCTGTTTGGCCTCACTGAGGGGCAGTATGAATAGGAAAATGAGAGTACCCCTATATATATATATATATATATATATATATATATATATATATATATGAAATTAAGCCCTGCTTGTCAGGAATTTTCTTGATATATGGCAAGCCTAAGCTTAGCTACCACAGACAGCAAACAAGCTGAGGATCCTAGTCTTGAATTTTCTCTTTCTAGCAGCGCAGTGGAATTCACCTGACTGTCTGTCACCAAGACTCTCAGGTAGGATTTACTGCACATCCTATGTTTGCAAAAATCTATATGTAATGAGGAAGAGAATGGCTGTAGCCTGTAGCATAGTGGAAAAAAGATTATCTTGGATTGCAGAAGATCCCAGGTTCTTTTCTCTCTTTTTTGGAAAATATGTTTTATTTGGTTTTACAAATGCAGAGTTAGAACAACGCAAAATAAATACCCATATTTACAGATTCCTCTGAATGTCTAGACTCTGCCCCCCATCACCTACATGGGTCTTATTGTCAATGTTTTCAACTGCATATTTTTTTTCATATTCCTTAATTCTTAGGAATGTTGAGTTGTGTCGTAGAGAGAGGTATCCTGCAATGGCTGCTAAGAAGGAATAATAATAATACCAACAATATCAACAATAACAACAACAACAACAACAACAACAATAATAATTTATTATTTATATCCCACCCATCTTGGTGGCTTCCAACAGAATATATATATATATGTATAGTGATAAAACATCAGTCATTAAAAACTTCCCTAAACAGGGCTGCCTTCAGATATCTTCTAAAAGTCAGATAGTTGTTTATTTCTTTGACTTCTGATGGGAGGGCATTCCACAGTGCAGGTGCCACTACCGAGAAGCTCTCTGCCTGGTTCCCTTTAACCTTACTTCTTGCAGTGAGGAAACCTCCAGAAGGCCCTCGGCACTGG